>NC_133615.1:19895784-20171741 GCF_964106895.1 Numenius arquata | reverse complement strand
GCAGTAGCACAAGCTCAGCTACAGAAGCAGCAGCATCCAACCCTCCTGCAATAGGAAAAGAATGCATTTAATAGGTAAGAACTGTTTTGCTGGATGCCTGTCCAGTGACACACATTGCACTCTGCTGCTGGCTGTTTGAGCAGCTGAATTGGTATGGCACACAACTGCTAAAAATGAAGTCATTTTGCCACAAGCATGTTTCTTGTGTGAGGCAGAACACAAGACTAAAACAAAACTGTTTTAACTTATGAAAGCCAGAACAGGAAGGAGCCTTGTGGGCAGAGGGAGTTTAAACCTTTTAAAAATTATTTTAATTTAAAATTAAAAGAACAGGAATTACTTTAGGCTACAACAGTCTTCACAGTTCTGAGGGTTCAGAAGTCAATTTGGTATTTTGTCAGGATTTAGAGTTATACTTGTTACCATCATTCCCTAATTTTGCCCAAAAGGGGAATATTTAATTAAGCTGCTTTCAATGGTTTATTCTTTTACAGGTATCATCAAATGGCATCCAGTCCTCTCCCTTGAATCTTGCAACTTACTGGAAATGTAATGCTAGCACTACTGATGTGAGAGTGGATTATAAGTACAATCCAGAGTCTATGAATGTGCCTAGTATGCTGTCTAATGTTCAGGTTGTGGTACCAGTAGATGGAGGAGTAACAAACATGCAGTCACTTCCACCTGCAAAATGGTAATATTAATACTTTTATTTTTATTATTTCAAATTCATTTCAATGTATTCATTAGTGTCAGCCTGAAAATTTTCACTGGAAGAAACAACTAATTTTTTTCCTCTTGATAAAATGCATGGTATCAGATGTTTAGGACATTTTCTGGTCCAAACCAGATCATGTACAGCCAATTCACAAAAACTAAAATGAGATTATATGCACCCATTCCAACTGTGTAATAATACAAACCTTTCTGAATACAAGCATTTCTGAAATTTCCAATGTTTGCTTTCTTTTGGCCAATAGACAGGATAGATATTTTTAATAATGTGATTTGAAACCAAAATATCTTAATGGTTAAAAAACATATATATGTGTATGTGTAAATATATCCATATATATAGATTATATAGAGAGAGTAGAAGAAATGCAGTTCTTAAAAAGATTTCTTGATTGTTCTAGCTTAAAAATTAGCTTCTAATTGAAATGGTTTTAAAACAAACTTAAGTAACTGAGGAGCTCTTCATAAGCCAGGTCTCTCAATAAGCATTGTCTCTCAATTCAAGCATTGTGCTGATTATTATCTGACTCTCAGCTACCTGCCGCCACCTTCTAAGCCTGCAGGACCATTTACAGCAGCACTTGAAAGTGAGACACCTGTCTCAGATAATTATGTTTCTACACGTTTGTAAAAACAACTAGACGGTAGCAGGGCTTAGGCAGAGCGGAACATCCCTGGAGCAAAAGGTGAGCAGAATTCAATCACTGTGCCTGTGGTTTGGCAGCACATAGGTACTTGCCCAGCTGTAATGTAATTCCTGGACTGTTTATTTCCAAGAGGAGTAAGAGGGTCTTTTTAACAGGAGCTCCTGGATAAGCTCAAAACCAAAAAGGAGGCCTACAGAGGGTGGAAGCAAGGACAGGTAGACTGGGTGGAATATAGAGAAACTGTCCAAGTGGTCAGGGATCAGACTAGGCAAGCTAAAGCCCAGATAGAGTTAAATCTGGCCAGAGACATCAAGGGCAATAAGAAAACCTTCTACAGGTATGTCAGTGATAAAAGGAAGACCAGAGAGACTGTGAGCCCTCTCTGGAAGAAAACAGGAGGCTTGGTTACCTGGGATATGGAGTAGGCTGAGGTATTCAATGACTTTTTTGCCTCGAGCTTCACCGACAGGGGCTCTAGCCACACCGCACAAGGTGCAGAAGGCAAAGTCAAGGGCTATGAGAATGAAGAACCGCCCACTGTAGGAGAAGACCAGGTTCAAGATCTTCTAAGGAACCTGAAGGTACATAAGTCCATGGGACCTGATGAGATCCATCCACAGGTCCTGAGGGAGCTGGCAGATGAAGTTGCCAAGCCGCTTTCTGTTATATTAGAGAAGTCATGGCAGTCCGGTGGAGTTCCCGCTGACTGGAAAAGGGGAAAGATAACCCCCGTTTTCAAAAAGGGAAAAAAGGAAGACCCGGGGAACTACAGGCCAGTCGGTCTCACCTCTGTGCCCAGCAAGATCATGGAGCAGATCCTCCTGGAATCTCTGCTAAGGCACATGGAAAATAAGGAGGTGATTGGTGACAGCCAACATGGCTTCACCAAGGGCAAGTCATGCCTGACAAATTTGGTGGCCTTTTACGATATTGCCACAGCCTTGGTAGACAATGGCAGAGCAACAGACGTCATCTACCTGGACTTATTCAAAGCGTTTGACACTGTCCTGCATGACATCCTGGTCTCTAAATTGGGAAGTCATGGATTTGACCGATGGACCACTCGGTGGATCAGGAACTGGATGGATGGCCGCACTCAAAGGATTGCGGTCAACAGCTCAGTGTCCCAGTGGAAGCCAGTGACGAGTGGTGTTCCTCAGGGGTTGGTACTGGGACCAGTGCTGTCCAACATCTTTGTCGGAGACATGGACAGTGGGATTGAGTGCACCCTCAGCAAGTTTGCCGATGACTACAAGCTGTGCAGCACAGTCGACATGCTGGAGGGAAGGGATGCCATCCAGAGGGACCTGGACAGGCCCATACGAACCTCATGAAGTTCAACCAGGCCAAGTGCACGGTCCTGCACCTGGTTCATGGCAACCCAGGCACAAATACAGGTTGGGCAGAGAATGGATTGAGAGCAGTCCTGAGGAGAAGGACTTGGGGGTATTGGTGGACGAGAATCTCAACATGAGCTGACAATGTGTGCTGGCAGCCCAGAAAGCCAACAACATCCTGGGCTGCATCAAGAGAAGCGTGACCAGCAGGGTGAGGGAGGTGATTCTGCACCTCTACTCTGCTCTGGTGAGACCCCACCTGGAGTACTGTGTCCAGCTTTGGAGTCCTCAGCACAGGAAGGACATGGACCTGTTGGAACACGTCCAGATGAGGGCCAGGAAAGTGATCAGAAGGCTGGAGCACCTCTCCTACGAGGGCAGGCTGAGAGAGTTGGGGTTGTTCAGCCTGGAGAAGAGGTGGCTCCAGGGAGACCTTATAACGGCCTTCCAGTATATAAAGGGGGCCTACAGGAGAGATGGGGAGGGACTCTTTATCAGGGAGTGTAGCTTTAGTATGAGGGGTAATGGTTTTAAAAATGAAAGAGGGGAGATTTAGATTAGATATTAGGAAGAAATTCTTTCCTGTGAGTGTGGTGAAACACTGGCCCAGGTTACCCCGAGAAGCTGTGGCTGCCCCATCCCTGGAGGTGTTCAAGGCCAGGATGGATGGGGCTTTGAGCAACCTTGTCTGGTGGGAGGTGTCCCTGCCCAGGGCAGGGGGTTGGAACTAGATGCTCCTTAAGGTCCCTTCCAACTCTAACCATTCTATGCTAATGAGGTGAAGGTCATCACCAGGTGTAGCATCCTTCCGAAGAAACAGCTCATCCTCGCCGGGAGAAAAAACAGGGCTATTCTGTTTCTGTAAGACTTGGAGGACAAATTTTTCTCTCTTGCATGAGTCACACAAGAGATAAGCATGTGTTGGCCTTATCAGTTCCTTGAGCAGAAGGCTTGGTACTGCAAGTTTTTGAGACATTACTCAGGCTGCTTTGTTTAGGGGAAATTACAAGTAGTCTCGTACAGTCATGAAGCATAAAAACCCAGCTTTCAAACTGCTTCCAGCATGTTTGGCCTTTCCTTACCCTTTGAGACCACAGAGGGTTTTGTAAAGTGGAGCCATAACCTCGGCATAGGATAGTGTTAATTGTTTTACAAGGTGGTATGTACATCTGAGCTCTGTTGCAAGCTCAGGGGCGATGCAGACACACCTTTCTGTTTTCCTGTTTGCTTTGTCTAGTTTTCCACAAACTCACCTTAAAACCATCAAATATTTTTTATAAACCTCCATTGAGAGATGTAGATTATATGCACATGCTCTGTGAGGTGTGTAAATCTAGGGAAATAATATTCTAAAATAATAAAAAACCTAGGGAAATAATATTCTAAAGATTGGTGCTTATAACTAACCTACTGTTCTCTTACAGGAATGCAGACCAGACAAAAGCTTATTGGAAAATATCTAGCATTTCAGAGAAGTCTGAGAATGGAGGCAAGTTGAACTCTTTTGTTTGTTTTCTTGTAAAGAAAAAAGATAACAGTAAAAAGGTAATCATTTTAGCCTGTGTCCTCATGCCAGTTTACACTTGCTGTATCCTGTTTATCAGTTCACCTTCTTCTCAATTAAATTCCTCCTGAGAGATTCCACTAACAGTGAGATGTAAAAATATTAACTAATTATAAAAAGAAAAATAGTGAAGCCCCTTGAAAGCAGCAAGTACCACTAAAATAGTTTAGACTAAGCAAGGAAATTATTACATCAATGCTATTTGGAAATGAGCAGTTATTCAAAGGAAAATATGTTTAATATCTGTGTTTCCACACACTGACAATTGAGATAAAGTAAAAAGAGGTAAGTGGAAGAACTGGGGGAAAGAAAAAAAAAAATCCAAAAGTCCTGTGCTGAGATAGGCTCAACTATAGATGATTCTTGACCAGCATTTTGAAGGTTTTTGTTTTGACCATATATGACTCCAGGAAAAAAAACAACAATCTGTGCACATCTGCTCAGAGTGGTAATTTATATAGCATTTTGTAAGGTACTAATAGTTCTCCTCTGCCCAGCTGCCTTCCCCTGAGGTCCAGTTGCTATCATAGCCCTTGCAGCCTTTGCAGATGCAATGTTTTTCTGAAGCAGAAAAACAGGAGCCAAAGGGAGGCATCTCATCCACGAAGCCTCTGTGGAGAAATGAACTTGCAGTGTAATGCCTTTGGCCCTGCTGAGAATTTAGTGAAGGGAATTATGAAAGCACAGATTTGCTTGTCAGTATGACTGGTTTCATATAGGAACCACAAACCTAGGAAGGGAAAAACCTCTTCTATTGCTGCAAAGGCTGCAAAGCTGTGGTAGTCATTCAAACAAAATCAGAGAGAATTTGATCTGATAGAGGTTATTCCTGTAGTCTGGTGTACTTTATCATTCACTGACTGCACAGTTCTTCGCCATCTGTCTTCCATTATGATTATGTAGGGATATCCTTCTCTTTTTTCTTTACCAAAGTGCAGAGCTTCTTTTAAAAGAAAAAAAAATCATGCTTAAACATGAATGCAGCCGGATAAAGAGCTACTGCACACCTGCAGAGAAGCATAATATGGGCTGCCAGTGATACAGATCATGTCTTGTGTACGTTCAGTAGACTTGCACATATCCCACTGCTTCTGCTATGTTCCCTTCTCTTCTCACCATTTTCTTCCCCTTTTCTTTGAGTATAAACACGTAGAACTCAAAATTCAGTGTTGAAGAGGAAGTAATACTATGCCAGACTTACTTACACTTACAGAAACAAAGGGAGAAGTTGCAGAAACACTCTTAATATGGACAAATGTCTTGAAGTCCTCCTTATTCTGGTGTACAGGGTGGTAAAACCATAGAATCATGGAATGGTTTGGGTTGGAAAGGACCTTTAAAGGTCATCTAGTCTAACCCCCCTGCCATGGGCAGGGACACCTCCCACTAGAGCAGGTTGCTCAAAGCCCCGTCCAACCTGGTATT
The DNA here is from genome assembly GCF_964106895.1 of Numenius arquata. NCBI lineage: Eukaryota > Metazoa > Chordata > Aves > Charadriiformes > Scolopacidae > Numenius > Numenius arquata. Next base: position 20,166,033 of record NC_133615.1, on the reverse strand, counting down.
GAACACTTCCAGGGATGGGGCATCCGCAACTTCTCTGGGCAACCTGGGCCAGGGTCTCACCACCCCCACAGCAAAGAATTTCTTCCTTATCTGAATCTTACCTCTTTCAGTTTGAAACCATTACCCCTTGTCCTATTGTAACAGGCCCTGCTAAAAAGTTTGTCCCCATCTTTCCTGTAGGCCCCCTTTAGGGACTGGAAGGGGCTCTAAGGTCTCCCCGGAGCCACCTCGTCTCCAGGCTGAACAACCCCAACTCTCTCAGCCTTTCTTCATAGGAGAGGTGCTCCAGCCCTCTGATCATCTTCGTGGCCTCCTCTGGACCCATTCCAATGGGTCCATGTCCTTCCTGTGCTGAGGACTCCAAAGCTGGACACAGTACTCCAGGTGGGGTCTCACCAGAGCAGAGTAGAGGTGCAGAATCACCTCCCTCACCCTGCTGGTCACGCTTCTCTTGATGCAGCCCAGGATGTTGTTGGCTTTCTGGGCTGCCAGCACACATTGTCAGCTCATGTTGAGATTCTCGTCCACCAATACCCCCAAGTCCTTCTCCTCAGGACTGCTCTCAATCCATTCTCTGCCCAACCTGTATTTGTGCCTGGGTTGCCATGAACCAGGTGCAGGACCGTGCACTTGGCCTGGTTGAACTTCATGAGGTTCGTATGGGCCTGTCCAGGTCCCTCTGGATGGCATCCCTTCCCTCCAGCATGTCGACTGTGCTGCACAGCTTGTAGTCATCGGCAAACTTGCTGAGGGTGCACTCAATCCCACTGTCCATGTCTCCGACAAAGATGTTGGACAGCACTGGTCCCAGTACCAACCCCTGAGGAACACCACTCGTCACTGGCTTCCACTGGGACACTGAGCTGTTGACCGCAATCCTTTGAGTGCGGCCATCCATCCAGTTCCTGATCCACCGAGTGGTCCATCGGTCAAATCCATGACTTCCCAATTTAGAGACCAGGATGTCATGCAGGACAGTGTCAAACGCTTTGAATAAGTCCAGGTAGATGACGTCTGTTGCTCTGCCATTGTCTACCAAGGCTGTGGCAATATCGTAAAAGGCCACCAAATTTGTCAGGCATGACTTGCCCTTGGTGAAGCCATGTTGGCTGTCACCAATCACCTCCTTATTTTCCATGTGCCTTAGCAGAGATTCCAGGAGGATCTGCTCCATGATCTTGCTGGGCACAGAGGTGAGACCGACTGGCCTGTAGTTCCCCGGGTCTTCCTTTTTTCCCTTTTTGAAAACGGGGGTTATCTTTCCCCTTTTCCAGTCAGCGGGAACTCCACCGGACTGCCATGACTTCTCTAATATAACAGAAAGCGGCTTGGCAACTTCATCTGCCAGCTCCCTCAGGACCTGTGGATGGATCTCATCAGGTCCCATGGACTTATGTACCTTCAGGTTCCTTAGAAGATCTTGAACCTGGTCTTCTCCTACAGTGGGCGGTTCTTCATTCTCATAGCCCTTGACTTTGCCTTCTGCACCTTGTGCGGTGTGGCTAGAGCCCCTGTCGGTGAAGCTCGAGGCAAAAAAGTCATTGAATACCTCAGCCTACTCCATATCCCAGGTAACCAAGCCTCCTGTTTTCTTCCAGAGAGGGCTCACAGTCTCTCTGGTCTTCCTTTTATCACTGACATACCTGTAGAAGGTTTTCTTATTGCCCTTGATGTCTCTGGCCAGATTTAACTCTATCTGGGCTTTAGCTTGCCTAGTCTGATCCCTGACCACTTGGACAGTTTCTCTATATTCCACCCAGTCTACCTGTCCTTGCTTCCACCCTCTGTAGGCCTCCTTTTTGGTTTTGAGCTTATCCAGGAGCTCCTGTTAAAAAGACCCTCTTACTCCTCTTGGAAATAAACAGTCCAGGAATTACATTACAGCTGGGCAAGTACCTATGTGCTGCCAAACCACAGGCACAGTGATTGAATTCTGCTCACCTTTTGCTCCAGGGATGTTCCGCTCTGCCTAAGCCCTGCTACCGTCTAGTTGTTTTTACAAACGTGTAGAAACATAATTATCTGAGACAGGTGTCTCACTTTCAAGTGCTGCTGTAAATGGTCTGCAGGCTTAGAAGGTGGCGGCAGGTAGCTGAGAGTCAGATAATAATCAGCACAATGCTTGAATTGAGAGACAATGCTTATTGAGAGACCTGGCTTATGAAGAGCTCCTCAGTTACTTAAGTTTGTTTTAAAACCATTTCAATTAGAAGCTAATTTTTAAGCTAGAACAATCAAGAAATCTTTTTAAGAACTGCATTTCTTCTACTCTCTCTATATAATCTATATATATGGATATATTTACACATACACATATATATGTTTTTTAACCATTAAGATATTTTGGTTTCAAATCACATTATTAAAAATATCTATCCTGTCTATTGGCCAAAAGAAAGCAAACATTGGAAATTTCAGAAATGCTTGTATTCAGAAAGGTTTGTATTATTACACAGTTGGAATGGGTGCATATAATCTCATTTTAGTTTTTGTGAATTGGCTGTACATGATCTGGTTTGGACCAGAAAATGTCCTAAACATCTGATACCATGCATTTTATCAAGAGGAAAAAAATTAGTTGTTTCTTCCAGTGAAAATTTTCAGGCTGACACTAATGAATACATTGAAATGAATTTGAAATAATAAAAATAAAAGTATTAATATTACCATTTTGCAGGTGGAAGTGACTGCATGTTTGTTACTCCTCCATCTACTGGTACCACAACCTGAACATTAGACAGCATACTAGGCACATTCATAGACTCTGGATTGTACTTATAATCCACTCTCACATCAGTAGTGCTAGCATTACATTTCCAGTAAGTTGCAAGATTCAAGGGAGAGGACTGGATGCCATTTGATGATACCTGTAAAAGAATAAACCATTGAAAGCAGCTTAATTAAATATTCCCCTTTTGGGCAAAATTAGGGAATGATGGTAACAAGTATAACTCTAAATCCTGACAAAATACCAAATTGACTTCTGAACCCTCAGAACTGTGAAGACTGTTGTAGCCTAAAGTAATTCCTGTTCTTTTAATTTTAAATTAAAATAATTTTTAAAAGGTTTAAACTCCCTCTGCCCACAAGGCTCCTTCCTGTTCTGGCTTTCATAAGTTAAAACAGTTTTGTTTTAGTCTTGTGTTCTGCCTCACACAAGAAACATGCTTGTGGCAAAATGACTTCATTTTTAGCAGTTGTGTGCCATACCAATTCAGCTGCTCAAACAGCCAGCAGCAGAGTGCAATGTGTGTCACTGGACAGGCATCCAGCAAAACAGTTCTTACCTATTAAATGCATTCTTTTCCTATTGCAGGAGGGTTGGATGCTGCTGCTTCTGTAGCTGAGCTTGTGCTACTGCCCTGCTGCACCTCTACCACCTTCCTAGTCTACTCGAGGAACGTTTAATGCCCCGGTGTCTTGTCTTACCTTTCCTTGGCAGCCCAGAACCCTTTCTATATGCCAGGGCTTCTGCATGCAGATTCCGCTGGTCTCTAAATTGGAAAGTCATGGATTTGATGGATGAACCACTCGGTGAATCAGGAACTGGCTGGATGGCCACACTCAAAGGGTTGTGGTCAACGGCTCAATGTCCCAGTGGAAGCCAGTGACGAGTGGTGTTCCTCAGGGGTCGGTAATGGGACCAGTGCTGTCCAACATCTTTGTCGGAGACATGGACAGTGGGATTGAGTGCACCCTCAGCAAGTTTGCCGATGACTACAAGCTGTGTGGCGCGGTCGACACACTGGAGGGGAGGGATGCCATCCAGAGGGACCTGGACAGGCTTGAGAGGTGGGCCCGTGCGAACCTCATGAAGTTCAACCAGGCCAAGTGCAAGGTCCTGCACCTGGGTCACCACAATCCCAAGCACAAACACAGGCTGGGCAGAGAATGGCTGGAGCAGCCCTGAGGAGAAGGACTTGGGGGTACTGGTGGATGATTGTTGGCTCAACATGAGCTGGCAATGTGTGCTGGCAGCCCAGAAAGCCAACTGCATCCTGGGCAGGATCAAAGAAGCGTGGCCAGCAGGTCGAGGGCGGGGATTCTACTCCTGTACTCCGCTCTGGTACCTCCACCTGGATTACTATGTCCAGCTTTGGAGTCCTCAACACAGGAAGGACATGGACCTCTCCTATGAGGACAGGCTGAGAGAGTTGGGGCTGTTCAGCCTGGAGAAGAGAAGGCTCCGGGGAGACCTTAGAGCCCCTTCCAGTTTGTTAAGGGCCTCCAGAAAAGCTGGGGAGGGACTCTTTATCAGGGAGTGTAGCAATAGTACAAGGGGTAATGGTTTTAAAAATGAAAGAGGGGAGATTTAGATTAGATATTAGGAAGAAATTCTTTCCTGTGAGGGTGGTGAGACACTGGCCCAGGTTGCCCAGAGAAGTTGTGGATACCCCTTCCCTGGAGGTGTTCAAGGCCAGGTTGGATGGGGCTTTGAGCAACCTTGTCTGGTGGGAGGTGTCCCTGCCCAGGGCAGGGGGTTGGAACTCGATGATCTTTAAGATCCCTTCCGACTCAAACCATTCTATGATTCTATGCCACTGCCTCATTTTTCCCCAACAGTAAAGATCTTAAATAGATCTCATTTTTCCACAGTACTCATTTCTGCAATGCAAAGATATGTTCTGTTCCTTCCATCTTTGTCAGGAATTCTCTGTGTACCTAACATGCTTTTTATAGATTCAGTATTCCACGGTTTTAAACTATTTTGGGAGGATGTGGAAGTCTACAATAATATTAATAGCTGCACTGGTTTTGTTTTTTGATGTAGAGACAGTTGGCTCAGATGTTCAACCATCTCAGTGCAGGCCTCGCAAATCCCTGTTCTCCCTTTTGAGGAGAGTCTGTCTATCTTGAATTTTCATGAACATTTTTTGTTGACATCTTCTCACAGATTCACAGCATGGTTGAGGTTGGAAGGGATCTCTGGAGGTCATCTGGTCCAATGCCCCTGCTCAAGCAGGGCCACCTAGAGCTGGCTGCCCAGGACCACGTCCAGACAGCTTTTTAATATCTCCAAGGAGGGAGACTCCATAAGCTCTCTGGACAACCTGTGCCAGTGCTTGGTCACCCTCACAGTCAAAAAGTGCTTCCTGATCTTCAGAGGGAACCTCCTGTTTTTCAATTTGTGCCCATTCCCTCTGGTTCTGTCACTGGGCACCACAGAAAAGAGCCTGGCTCAGTCTTCTTTACACCCTCCCTTCAGGTATTTATGCACATGGATGAGATCTCCCTGAGCCTTCTCTTCTCCAGGCTGAACAGTCCCAGCTCTCTCAGCCTTTCCTCATAGGAGAGATGCTCCAGTCCCTTCATCATCTTGGTGGCCCTTCGTTGGACTGTCTCCAGTAGCTCCATGTCTCTCTTGTACTGGGGAGCCCAGAACTGGCCGCAGGACTCCAGGTATGGCCTCACCAGTGCTGAGTAGAGGGGAAGGATCACCTCCCCTCAACCTGCTGGCAATACTTTGCCTTATGAAGCCCAGGATACTGTTAGCCTTCTTTGCAGCAAGGACACATTGTTGGCTCATGTTCAACCTGGTGTCTACCAGGACCCCCATGGCCTTTTCTGCAAAGCTGCTTTCCAGCTGGGTGGCCCCCAGCATATACCGGTGCCTGGGGTTGTTCCTCCCCGGGTGTGGGACTTCGCACTTCCCCTTGTTGAACTTCATGAGGTTCCTGTCAGCCCATTTCTCCAGCCTGTCGAGGTCCCTCTGGATGGCAGCACAACTCTCTGGCCTATCATCCACTCCTCCCAGTTTTGTCATCTGCAAACTTGCTGAGGGTACACTCTTTCCCCTCATCCAGATCTTTAATGAAGATGTTAAACAGGATCGGACACAGTATTGACCCTGGGGTACACTGGCTAGTTACTGGCCTTCAACTAGAGCTTATGCCACTGACCATCACCCTCTGGGCCTGGCTGTTCAGCCAGTTCTCAATCCACCTCACTGTCTGCTCATCCAGCCTGTACTTCATCAGCTTCTCTATGAGGATGCTATGGGAGACAGTGTCAAAAGCCTTGCTGAAGTCAAGGTAGACAACATCCACTGCTCTCCCCTCATTCACCCAGCCAGTCATGCCATCATAGAAGGCTATCAGATTGGTCAAGCATGATTTCCCCTTGGTCAGTCCATGCTGACCACTCCCAATCACCTTCTTGTCCTTCACATGCCTGTAAATGGTTTCCAGAATGAGTTGTTCCATTATATTGTAAGAGGTGAGAACATCATGCATTCTCATATATTGCAGTTATATTATATTAGCTACAGCATCCAAAAATTATGCAATTACGAAATCAAAATACAATGTAATTACAAACTCAAACCCAAAACAAAACCCCTAAATTCAAGGAAAACTTAACTTTGTTAATAAATACCTAAAGAAGCAGTGTTCGAAGCTTGCACACATGAATTGGACTGAAGCGTGAGCAAGCTGAAACAGGTCATGAATGAACAGAGAAGGACATGAAGGCATAACACAAATGCACTCAGCCTGGGCAGAGCCTATGCATTGGAAACAGTGACATATCCAGAATTGGCTTAGATGAGGGATGACAGTTCATCTGCATGCAAGCAGGCAAAGAACAATTCTTATAATTTCTGTATAGATATGAAATCTGCCAGAGCTCCTTAAAAAATTCCAAAGGGAAAAAAGTGTTTACCTGATACTTTAAAACATCCACGTTATAATAGGATGCAGATGGATTCTGTTCTGATAATTTCTTCAGGTAGACAGTTATAGCTTGCATGTTCATCCAAAAATCCTTAGTGCTGGAGTCACTTTGTGACTGATCACTACAAAGAAAAAGAAAGGTAGGAACCAGAAGGCAACACTGAGTTTTATTATTTCAGATGTCTAAAAATTAAGACTAGATCTTTCCCCTTCTTCAATATTTCAACCAAGAATTTATTCTACACATAATTGTATCTTCCTAAATGTTAAGACAAATTAACTGTTTGTTGTATCTGGTAAAAATTCTCCTTCCAGGTTTTGGTGCAGTGAGTTTCCTCCACTGATGATCTGCATCACAAGATGGAGTTAATGCCAAATTTGGATTTTACCTTTAATAAAACACAATTTTAATACAATCAGGTGCCGTGAGAATGTGTGGGGATGAAAGTGGTCTTTGAAAAGAATTTTTATCCAATTTGGAATAAATCTTAATCATAATTATCTTTTGTTATGACATGGCTTCACTAATGCACTGAATTAAGATTTGTGCTATATGTGTTACCACACTTTCAAGTATTTATAGAGAGTGTAAGCTTTTAAAATTTTTTCAATAAGAAGTGATTTTCAAATTATTATAAACAATTGTTTCTTAGGCACTTATAGTTACATTCAATCTTAATAACAATTTATTATATAATGTCTATATGTAGGTAAGAGTGCACATGACTGCAGAAGCAAAATCCCGATTGGGAGGTACTGGAGCATGAAAAGGTGTTTTGCAGATCAAGAATATTTTCAGCTCTGGTTGCATCAGGTTTATTTTTTAATAAGGATGAAGCTTTTAAGAAAACTGATACAGAAACAAAATTCAAATCACTTAAGAATCAAAGAGCTCCATGGATCATCTGTGGATACATAGAGGAACTGCATCCATCCCTAAGGAGGCATGCAGAGCGTGCATGCAGAGTAAGAGCTGAAAATGAGCACCTGGAACACAGTAAATATGACTGCAATGGGTCGAATGTCCTAGAACAGTGACTTACATACCAGTAGCCTGTCCAATTCACTTAGAATTTGGTACTCAATACAGTGTTGTCATTCATGCAATTTTCATTTTCAGTAAAATATATAAACACTTATCACAGAGGCATTCCGAAATTTAAACAAATGAAACCAGTAGCAAAATCCTTCTGCTGCTCCAAAACCAAGTGTAATTCAAAACAGAAATTCTGACGTCTCCACAAATATCACTCACATTAAAATGTTCCAACCCTATAAATACTAAGCAAATTATAGTCGTTACATTATATGATGAAAAGTCAAATTATTACCATATGGGTTTAACTTCATAAATATCCAGTACATGCATCCTTTCTAATTAGAGGTGAAATGTTACAGCACTCAGAAAAGAATACTAAACATATTCAATTTTTTCCAAAATATAATTTTTCAGTATAATTCACTGTCAGATATGGCTCTGCTAACATTTCAAACTGTCATGTCAAAGAAGGATAAAATAAATTTTGTATGAATCATTCATTACATGGAATCACAGAATCATGGAATTGTCAGAGTTGGAAGGGACCTCTAGAGATCATCTAGTCCAACTCCCCTGCTAGAGCAGGATTGCCCAGAGCACATTACTCAGGACTGCATCCAGGCAGGTCTTGAAAATCTCCAGAGAAGGGGACTCCACAACCTCCCTGGGCAGCCTGTTCCAGTGCTCTGGCACCCTCACCGTAAAGAAGTTCTTCCTCATATTTGAATGGAACTTCCTATGTTCCAGCTTGTGCCCGTTGCCCCTCGTCCTCTCACTGGGAACCACGGAAAAAGAGTCTGGCTCCCTCCTCCTTCAACCCACCCTTTAGATACTTGTAAGCATTAATAAGGTCTCCCCTCAGCCTTCTCTTCTCCAGGCTAAAGAGCCCCAGCTCTCTCAGCCTTTCCTCATAAGGGAGATGCTCCAATCCCTCAATCATCTTTGTTGCCCTTCGCTGGACTCTCTCCAGTAGTTCCCTGTCTCCCTTGAACTGGGGAGCCCAGAACTGGATGCAGTATTCCAGTTGTGGCCTCACCAGTGCAGAGTAGAGGGGGAGAATGACCTCCCTCGACCTACTGGCCACACTCTTCCCTACACAGCCCAGGATTCCATTGGCCCTCTTGGTGACAAGGGCACATTGCTGGCTCATGGAGAGTTTACTATCCACCAGGACCCCCAGATCCTTCTCCTCAGAAGTGCTTTCCAGCAGGTCCACCCCTAACCTATATTGGTGCCTGGCATTCTTTCTCCCCAGGTGCAGGACCCTACACTTGCCCTTGTTGAACCCCATTAGGTTCTTCTCTGCCCAGTTCTCCAGCCTGTCCAGATCACGCTGGATGGCGGCACAGCCCTCTGGAGTGTCAGTCAGCCCTCCCAGTTTGGTATCATCAGCAGCCTCACTGAGGATACACTCTGTCCCCTCATCCAGGTCATTGATGAATATGTTAAACAAGACTGGACCGAGTACTGACCCCTGAGGGACACCACTGGTTACAGGCCTCCAGCTCGACCCTGCTCCATTAGTCTTCCTTTTTCTATTGATATACTGAAAGAACCTCTTCTTGTTATCTTTAACCGTAGTGGCCAAGTTGAGTTCTGCTTGAGCTTTGGCCCTTCTAATTTTCCCCCTGCATAGCTTCACTACATCTTGGTATTCCTCAGAAGTTACCAACCCCCTTTTCCAAAGACTGTTCCTGAGGTCCAGCCAAATCTCCCTATTTAGCCAGGCTGGTCTTCTTCCCCATCGGCTCGTTTTACGGGACCTGGGGATAGCCTTCTCCTGTGCTTTTAAGAGTTCCTCCTTGAAGTATGAACAACCTTCCTGGGCACCTTTGCCCTTCAGGTCTGTCTCCTAAGGGACACTCTCAACCATGCTCCTAAACAGGACAAAGTCTGCCCTTCGGAAGTCCAAGGTGGCAGTTCTGCTGGCTCCCTGCCTTGCTTCTCCAAGAATTGAAAACTCTCATTTCATGATCACTCTGCCCAAGACGACCTCCAACCTTTACATCCCCCACAAGACCTTCTCGGTTAACAAGCAGCAGGTCCAGTAGGGCTCTTTCCCTGGTTGGTTCGCTCACCAGCTGTGTCAGGAAGTTGTCTTCCACACGCTCCAGGAACCTCCAGGACTGTTCCCTCTCTGCTGTGTTATATTTCCAGCAGACATCTGGGAAGTTGAAGTCCCCCACGAGAACAAGGGCGAGTGATCAACATTACAACATACATTAAGTATGAATGATCAAAATGAAATTAAATACCAAAGAAGGAATGCATGTGGTTTGATTGTTTCAAGTTATTTCAGCAATTTAAAAAATGTAACATCTAGAAGTGTTTAACTGGTTTTCAAATAATTTCTCCAATAAATGAAATAGAACCTGCTCAGAAACTGCTTTTTTTGGAAAAGATATCCAAATGATGTGATTCTGGTAGCTTTTTTTTCTTAAGAATTCTCCTAAGCATGCTGCTATACACTTGAGAGATACAGAGATACAGTTATGTAATGGATCTGATCTACCATAGAAATGATACAGCTTAAAAAATACACTAACTGATAAATAAGTGACAAATGAGCTCCTACTACTTGTTTTCTATTTAAGACTACTCTTTCATAATTTAATCTTACCATTGTTACTGCTGTATAAAGAAATCCATATGACAATATGAGTATCCTATTTTTGACACCTAATTTTTCTCCATATATGTAATTAGTTATATTGTTCATGTAGTTTGCTTAGAAAAAAAGTGGTTTTTTTTTAAATATTTTATTAAACCATTTTATTAAACCATTTTATTTATTAAAATGTGTGTAAAAAACACAGCTACATTTACAAAATATTTTTTATGGCTCCTGTTATATTCAGCATAAGTTTCAAGTCCAGTAATCACTGAAATTTTTAATGGTGGCAGTGGAGAGAAACTGAGCTAAACAAGATTCGTTCAGGAAATTAAATTATGTATAAGGAAATCAAATTATGTATAAACAAATCAACAAGACTGTAGAGAATTCTGATTTACATATACAACAATTCACATTTTACAAATCATGTAGTTTACTATTATATTAAAAAAAATAAAATACAAAACCTGTATACAAGTTGTGCATTTGGAAGAATCTGCTCTAGTTTGCTTGCGTTTTTTACCCTGAGGCAGAGCACAGCTGGAGATGGGTTGCTGGTGAAGACTTTAATAATCCCACTTGGGAATGATACTGTCATATCACCAGTGATCTTCACAATACATCTAGAAGAGAATGCAAACATCAATTTTATTGCAACTCATTAACCGCCTAGTTTTAATACTAATTTTAAAGCAATCGTACTTTTACAATCTGATGAGCTGAATTCAAAACAGAAAATCAATGTCAAATGAGGGTAACATGGCACTATGACAATGTACTATCACTTTCAACTTGGAAGTTAGATGAAATAAGAAAAAAAGTTTAGCTGGTTAAGCATACAGTAGTAGGGGTGGATATTTTTCAGGCTTTGAAAACATGGCACAGCTATGCTTAGGCAAGGCCTAAGTAGCATAGCAAGCAATGTGAAAGAGGGAATGAAGTGCTGCCCGAATTTACATGTAGCACCTACCTGACTATAATAGAAACCCTTCTCATTTTCAGTGTTCTCATTGAACACATTTTCGTAAAGCAGGGATATATGAACTCCTAGCGGGATGCAGGCCAAGAGAGTGATTTGCCACTGCTGTCACTTATATCAGGGAAAAAAAATCCTCTTAATCCCCCTTCTAATGTATATACATTTTTCCCCCAAAATATTAAAACCAGTGTGTTTTCTTATTGTAACTTATTACATTCAAAACAATTTGCTATTTAACTAACTTTGTGGGATCTGCTCCTTTAAAGTAGGCATTAACAGATTCAGTAAGGGCTACTGCAACAGGCAAGGTGTCCTGGTTTCCAAGTCTGACAGGGCTGGGACCACGTGAAACACCTAGAATACATACAGTGTATAGATTTAATTTTCAAAAAGCTTAGCAATAGATTTCATTTTTACAAGAGGTTACTACCATCAAGGTCACAGCAGAGTCTGAAGTATTACTTGAAAAGTGTGTAGAAAAATATAAATATGGTACAGTACAATCACACCATCAAAACACTGCTTAGCAGCCTAAAAAAACAGGACTATCAATATGACATTTTGTAAATGGACAGACACAAGAAAATACATATGAGACAGAGGAACACTGCATTAAAATGGCTACTGATAAAACTGAAGTCAACAGATTTAAAGGAAATTAGATGTTAACTACAATACTTTTAAAAAAGTCCCTATTGTATGCTCATAGTATGGAAAAATGTATGATAAAATAGTCACAGAAATGCAAAGAATTTGGTTACGGTATGTATGAATATAAATGCACATACATTAATATTACCCCACATAAGTGAACTGTTGAACATTCTTTTAGCTATTTCAGCCAACAAAGATTACAATTCACAAGCAGAAATTGTTGGAGAAGTATTTTGCAAAGTTTTCTAATATTTAAGTAGTAAATAGTCTGGGAGTACCTTGGAGGCCTAGAAATACATAGCAGTTTACAAGAAAAATAATTACCAGGCCTGTGTCAGCCTTCACAGATGCCTGTGCCTACACAACAAAGTTCCAATGCATAGCTATAAAAATCAACTCGGACCTCAGCTAAGGCTTTTTGAAATGTGTGTGTATAACTGACAAAACTGGTTGTCATGGGATTTTACTTTTCAGTAGCGTTTTCTATGTGTACTGAATACAAAAGACAGTACTGGAAGTTCTATCTTTTTATGAGTGCGGTACTGCAGTGGAGAGCATCTTACTAATTTTTTGTACCACTGCTGAAACAGCCTGTATCACATGCCTGCTGCGAGCTCTCAGAGGGACAGCATGTCACAGAGCTGTGCCAAGGTGGACTTGCTGTATCTCAGGCTGCAGTCCAGCTCACGGGTCCAGTTCTAGGACCTTTGGCAGAACCGGCAAATCTGGCTTTGATGCCCTGCCACCTGCCTCAGCCCCAACCACTGTTAACAGCCCTTCAGCTGTGCTGACTCAGGAGCTAATGACACAACCATGCAAACAGTTGCATTGACACACTTGAGGAGGTTGCCAAACTGCAGAATAAAAGACTGCATCATTGGCCATAAAAAGGGTAAATAAATAAGTCTGTTCAAATGGTTTTAGTTCAGTTTAGGAACAACGATTGAGGTAATTTTAATCTTGGCAAAACTGCTGTTGTAAAAATAAAATGTATTAAAAATATTATCTTTATTATCTGTAGCTTCAAAGCTTTGTGTTATTTTGAAATAAATAACTGAAGAAACTGAAGAAACAAGACCAATTTTCAGCTTGTTTCGGGGGGGGAATAGATGGAAGATTATGTTTTATAAAAGTGGTTATATCAAGTTTTGGTGACTTCAGCAATATAGAACTTAAATAGTTGAGCTTTCAAGCTACTTGTATCTGCCAGACACCAGAAATAGCTGGAGAAATTTGTTTCAAAAGAAATGCGCTACAGCTAATAATATTGTATCAGGATGATTAGTTAACATGTAAATCTGCTTCTAGTACAATACCTGATGGTGTCTCACAAAGCTTTTCAATTGTAGAAAGTGTTCCAATCAAAAGATCATCCTCTATTATGTTTAAATGAAACAAAACATTGCAAGAAATCAAAATATTTCAAGCAAAAATGGATGTTATAGATGTTAAACAATTTAACATATAAAAAATACTTTGTAAATTATAACAAGGCTAAAGGAAAAAAGAAATACAATTATGCATGCCTACAAGTTCACTTGGAACAAGATAATTATAGTCAACTCTCCATTATTCAGAACAAATGGGGTATTGGAAACACTGGATTGTGCAAAAGTCAAAAGAATACAGACAGTAGTGCAGAGTATAGCCTCATGCCCCAAAATCATTGAGCTGTCTGCACTGTTCTCCCCAGCTCTCCAGTACTATTTAATTCATACAATCAGCACAGATGGAACTGTCCTTTTTTATTTTTGCTACGCCAGGTTAATAACCATGTCAAACCTTGGTGTCAGAACACACCTCTTTATCTCATCTCATGATTTCACTCTGTCACTGTCTCCAATAACACACACACAAACGAGGCTATTGATGTTGCTGCCACCAACTTCTGGTTCCTTAGCACCAGTGCTGAGACCTGAGGAAGTGAGCTTGGATGGACTCTGGCAACCAAAATATCAGTTATCTTTCTATGATGCTTTTCAGCATTTGGGAAACTGATGGTCACTAAACTAACTGTGCCAGCACTGCAGCAGCTAAGGCTAGGCAGACCTTACTTGCTTTGATTCTGCACAGGGTGGAAACAGCTGCATTGCTTTCAATGCAGAACTCCTGCCAGAAGCTGTGCAGATGCTCTTCTGAGGTGCTGAGCCTGGGTGAGAAATCCTTGGCATCAGTAACATTCATAGATAACTGAGTGTTAACTCAAGAGTCTGATTTAACTTGAGACTAAAGTGGTAATAGTGTTCAGGAATTAAATACTTCAATTCTGCTACAGAAACAAGTTAAAATGTCTTTTAAAAACTCCACAAATAAACAACCCCCCCCTCAAGTCTCCTTGTTATTTGTTATTACCAAATACCATAACTGAAGGACTTGACTTTAAAAACACAAGAAAACCTTCTGAAATTAGTGGCAGCACAGGAAGACTGATTTGCTTTTCATCTTCATCTTGGTTGGTTGGTTGTTTTGCTTTTACTAAACACTTCTGTTTAGCTGATATACTTCACTAATTTGAATAAAAAGATGTATTAGTTACTTTTTTGGGGGGGAGACTGCAATTACAGGATAACAAACAAAATAAAAATTAAAAAGAACTAAATTTTGTGAACATTTATATTAATTCAAATGTATTAGTATCCCAAAATATTTCTGTACATATACAATAACATCTTCCGAACAAATACATGATAACATTGTTCTTGATGAATGGATATACAAGCACACCAAATACAAATTCATGGAATATTTTACTTTTGAAAAATATTTCACTAAAAATATGCCATAATTGGATCTATGGTCTAATCTAGTCAAATCCATTGTCCTGTCTCTCAGTGTCATTTAGAAGCAGGTACTGCAAAGGATGCTTGAAGTACCTAGACTGGACTGACATATGGAACAACTAACTCCAAGGAATGGTTTTCCTAACAGGTGGAACTCAGTGGCAGAATTATAGAATTTCTAAAATGAGTTTAAAAGGTTAATTTAACTTACCAACTGTAGGTGTATTTGCTGCACTGAGGGAAGCAGAAAAGGATATTGAGGAAATACTCTCTGCGTGTGCCAAGGGAGCTGCAAGTGGTGGACTTGAATTAGAGGTCAACGGAGGGCTGAATGGCCTAGGCTAAACACAAGAGATTACAAGAGTATTACAGAGACAGAAAGTGGTTTTAAAAAGTGTTTTTTAGTGTAAAACAGAGAATCCACATTTTCTATGGCAATCAATTCCATTATTTCATAGCTCATCATTATTAATTTTTTTTCGCCTGGGTAATTAAGTCTAATGTTAAGCCTGTCATTAATTGCGCTGTAACACAGGAGCAGAACCTAAGCCTATAGCCCTGTGTATGTGTGCAGCAAATGTGGACTTTCAGAGCTAAAGGAGAGCTACTAACAAACTGGGAGTCCAGCAGAGGGCAACTAAAATAGTTGAGGACTGGAAGACATGAGTGAGAGGGAGAGGCTCAAGGACCTGGGTTTGTTCAGCCTGGAGAAGAGAAGCCTGAGGAGGGATCTACTAGCAGTCTTTCACTAGCTACAAAGAAAATGGAGTCAGGCTCTATTCAGAGGTGCAAGTGCTATAACAAAGGAAATTTCAGCTGAACATAGGAAAAAAATTCCTTCTTGTATCCTTGTGGTTAAGCCCTGGGACATGTTGCTCAAAGAGGCTGTGAGATCTCCCTCCCTGGAGATTTTCAAAACTCAGCATGTCCCTGAGCAAGCTGATGCAATTTTGAAGTTGGCCCTTCTTTGAGCAGGAGTTTGGCCTAGAGGAGATCTTCAAAAGTCCCTTCCACCCTAAATCTTTGGATAGTTTTATGATGCATTTAACTGTTAAGTTATTAGTTTACAATAACTAATTATCATTTTGGGATTAATCTATCTAAAAGGTAATGGAACTCCTGAAGCATCTATTTTGGTTGGGTAATTGTTTTCTTATTTTGGTTCTGTCACACTTGCCACTGAGTATATGACTTTTATACAGACTGTGGGAATTGTAAAAGGAGGTGATGTATAACGAAGACAACTCGCAATCTTCCACTTGTATCCAGGTAATAGCCAATTTCTAAAACATGTAACTTTGTGCAGAATCATACTTTATAGCAGAACAGTACCAGCTAAATTCTTCTCTTTAATTCTGATGATATGAAGAATAGATTTCTTGGTCTAAGAACAATTACTACAATTTTATATTGGAATGAAAAAAGAATCTCAAAATGAACCCTATTCTGACTATAATATTACAGAAAAGCAAAAGAGTTAAACAATGTGTGCTGAGTTGGCAGGGATAGTTAGTTTTCTTCACAGTCACTTATACAGGGCAATGTTTTGGATTTGTGCTGGAAACAGTGTTGATAACACAGGGATGGTTGGATGGTTTAGCTCTTGCTGAGCAGTGCTTGCACAGTCAAGGCCTTTTCTGCTCCTCATACCCACCAGCGAGCAGGCTGGGGGTGCACAAGAAGCTGGGAGGGAACACAGCTGGGACAGCTGACATCAACAGACCAAAGGGATATTCCATGCCATATGACATCATGCTCAGCATATAAAGCTGGGGGAAGGAGAAGGAAGGGGGGAGGGGGCGTTTGGAGTGATGGCGTTTGTCTTCCGAGGTCACTGTTACTTGTGCTGGAGCCCTGCTTTCCTGGAGATGGCTGAACACCTGCCTGCCCATGGGAAGCAGGGAATGAATTCCTTGTTTTGCTTTGCTTGTGTGTGCACGGCTTTTGCTTTCCCTGTTAAACTGTCTTTATCTCAACCCACGAGTTTTCTCACTTTTACCCTTCTGATTCTCTTCCCCATCCCAACTGGGGGAGTGAGCGAGCGGCTGTGTGGGGCTTAGCTGTTGCCTGGGGTTAAATCATGACACAATGTTTCAGTTTCGTCAAAGCATAAGACCAGATTTTTTTCTATAACAAGAATATGATGAAAGTATATTGCTACTTTGAAAGACAGTAAGAGGATCTTACCATGGTAAAATGTTTTCAAGTCAGTAAGTCAAACGAAACCCAAAGAATCATAATATTCACAGAAGAGATTAAGCATGGCTTGATCTGATATGCTGTCTGGGTATTTGCATTCTTTGCCACATTCCTTATCAGCAGGTAGACCTGCACTGAAAGCAGTGAACAGAGATGCAGGCAGCGTGCAACCTCTCACTATCTCAATGGGCAGCTGCTGCAATCTGCCACCTCCCTTCTGCACCAACTAGCACCAAGGGCAGGACAAAGTCACAGCAGGGCTACTTGTATCAACACACGACTGATAAAGATCTACTTAATACCACTCATCCCCAAAGCTTTGGTGATATCCCTAAATCAATGGAGTTTTGTTAATAACTTTGCTAGTATTTCACATTTTGAAAACTTTAATCCCACACATATGCTATCCTTTAATTTTCAAGTTATTGATTTGTTCATTTAAAAGCATTCAGCTGATGCAAAATTTATGTTTTGGACCTTTTTAGTACAGTTAAGAATTATTTTGTTATAGTAACATGTTTATCACGAACAACTTCCATGCCTATCCAGCAACGGTGAAAATCTGAGTATGTGATTCCTTGAACATTGGCTGGAAAGTAACTCCACAGTAACAGTGTAAATGATATATCTGAAATCGAGTTACAAGCGAGAATTAAAAAAAAAAAAAACAAACAAACAATACATACTATTTCATTAATTCCACTAAGTTTCCCCGTAGAAAACTTTGGTCTTGAAGCAGGCCTTTGTACAACGGTGCCTACAGAAAGAGGAGTTTTGGGCCTTGCTGAAAGAGAGCAAATTTAAGGAAATCAATATCAGAAAGGTCATTTTGAACATAAATATGTACTCACTTGAATAGAATAACTGGAAGTTATGCTTCTATTAAAAGTTCTTATTTTACAAGCTCCATTTTTGTAAGATTTACCACTAATCTTTTTTTTTTTTTTTTTAAATAGGGTCATGTTATACCCTGGAAAAGTGACTGTAAAAATGGCATCATGGGCTTTGTCATTGCTCTCAAATGATTTTATACTAACTATTCTCAAAAGTTTGTATGTAAAAAGATGGCTTTACCTGAGTTCCCTTTTATGTGTAGTCTATATGAATTCAGAATACAGGACAGTCTTTTATGCCTCAAATGGAAAATTCAGTAGAAATTCACATTTGGTCCTGGCTGACAATTGCATAACTCTGTTTACATCAAATTATGCTCTCTGAAACCCCACTGACTTCAAAAAGTATACACCAGTATAACAGATAAATTACTCTGTTGATTGCAAGAACACAGTAACTCTATATTATCACTTAACCGAGCCATAAGAACTAAAGAGCAGTTAAAAAATTACTCTCCTCATATCATTCTAAACCTAACAGACACAACTAACAGATGGTGGCAGCAATACAAAGATACATACATAGATACTTTTCCAAATAGAACTGTACTTCAAAATAAATGTTAGCTGCCATACAGTGATTATGTCAGATCTAAAATTCTCCTGAGTTGAGATGAAGCAGAGCCAACTTTCTGTTCAGTGAGCAAGGCTTATACTTGATGCTGTGGCAACCAGGGTCAGCTGACTTGGTTGTTTACCCCATGGAGGGGTCACACCTGTGGGGAGGAGAGGACAGGACAGGACAGGTCAGGTGACCCAAACTGACCAATAGGGTATTCCATTCCATCTGCCATGCTCAGTATAAAAGCTGAGGGAGCAAAAGGTCAGGCTTTTTCTTCAATGGCTGATGTTTGAGGGGGACTGTCTGTTTGTCTGCCTTGGATCCTAATCTGTGTTTCCTGAATCTAGATCTGGGAATCCAGTTCTCATCCATCACTGAGTCCAGTCTGGCACTTCCCCAGTGCCTGCTGCTGATGCCTTCCTGGAAGCTTGATATGGTTTTGTGCATATTTGTATCTACTTCACTATTTTCTTTTTATTTTACTATTAATATTTCATTAGATTAGTTTGTTCTAAACTCATACCTCTCTATCTCTCTCTTTTCTCTCTTTCCTCTCCTTGGAGTGAGAGGTGGGGGAGAGCATCTGTTGTCTTGTCACTTGTCATGGTTTTGGCCGAGTTGGACAAAATTAATTTCAAAATAGACTGAAATTCTAATATATGACTATGCTGTTGCTGCACATCCTGTTATTCTCCCTCAAAATATTCTGGATGGTTCTTTTTCAATTAAATCAGTTAATGTTTTTTAAAAATGTAACTTAAGTATGGAGTTTTCTCAGGCATTCAGCGTAACTGCTGCCATTGAAGTATGGGAGTTTCATCACTGACTTGGGAAGAAAGAAATTAGGCTAATATTGACCACATCCACTTTAAGAGTTGTGAACTCAAATATCCCCAAGTAAATTTACTTCTAAAATATCAGTCATTCCTTTAAAATTCTTGTTTTTCTCAGGAAGACAGGGCATGATAAACATTTAGTCTGCTGCAGTATCACAGGTGTTCAGTGAGTTATGGCCCACTTGCCCAAATGCACTTTTCCTTTGCCCTCTTAGTATGTAGCATTACCATGATATTGTTCATGCTTCAAAATATTGGGTGTTAAAAAGGAACAGTTTTAAATCCAATTTCCTTAACTTCAATCGGAAAACATCTACATGTTCCTATTTCTAGGAAAGCCCTGCACAGTTAAGAAAAAGTAATGCCTTTAATTAAATAATTTGAATTTTTCTTATTTCAAGCTGAATATTTATTTCATTGTCTTAACTTTGAAGGAAGTTGGTGCTAACAAGCAGTTTAGTACATTCCCTCAATTCCCATACTGGCCTTGCGTGATAAAAACAATAAAAAGAATTTCTATAAATATATTAGTAACAAGAGGAGGACTTGGGAGAATCTCCATCCTCTATTGGATGCAGGAGGTAACATAGTGACAAAGGATGAGGAGAAGCCTGAGGTACTTAATGCCTTCTTTGCCTCTGTCTTTAGTAGTAGAGTAGGTTGTTCCCTGAGTACCCAGACCCCACCAATCAGCTGGGACCTCCCTGGTGTGCCAGGACTGCTGGTAAATGATGGAAAATGGCTCAGTGAGCACTTTCACCAGCTCCCTCAGTACCCTCAGGTGGTTCCCATCTGGCCCCATAGACTTGAGTATGTTCAGGTGTTGGAGCAGGTCCCTCACCACCTCCCTTTGGATTATGGGGGCTTCATTCTGCTCCCTGCCCCTATCTTCTAGCTCTGGGGTCCGGGTACTCAGGGAACAACCTACTCTACTACTAAAGACCAAGGCAAAGAAGGCATTAAGTACCTCAGCCTTCTCCTCATCCTTTGTCACTATGTTACCTCCTGCATCCAATAGAGGATGGAGATTCTCCCAAGTCCTCCTCTTGTTACTAATATAGATGTTACTAATATATAGATCATGATAATTTTTCGTATAGGGAGAGAAGAAAGACAAAAGCAAGATAGAATTTTCCTAATTTTTCTAGTGTTTCCTCTTCCCCCTTGCTCCCTAGCTTGAAAGCCTGACATAATGCACCCTGAGTTGTGTATTACTCATAACACTGGATACTGCTTTACAAAATTATTTCATTTCAATAGTCAAAGCACGTCCCCTTGCAATGACTAAAAAAGCAATAACAGAACATCCTGAAGAATATACAGAAAACATTTTCTACTATCAAATATTTTACCTGAGGAAGATGCCAAGGAGGCTGAAGAGGAACATTCAAGAAAACTGCTAAAGAGTGGATCCCATGCCAGAAGGTCACTGTTCCCCTTTCTATAGTAAGAGTTACAATTGGAATATTAATGAAAGATGTATGTACTTGTAAAAATAAAATTACAAATTTGGTAATTCATCTTCTGTATTAGTTAGTCTTTGCATCTAAAAATTACAAATTGCAGGTCAAGGAACTGATTTACAAATAAGAAAACTATCTGAACTGATACCTTGGTGCAAGTTTGTGTGTGGATATATTTCATAATGTCAGTAAAGTATTTCCATTTTCAACAAGACAGATCTACAAATCAATTTCTTTCCATATATACATATATGAGCAATGTATACAGACCTGTCAAAATTTGGGGCTTGTAATCTTAAACACTTTACAATAGAACAATATATGATGGAAACTAAATCTATCTTAAATAAAACCTGAAATTTTAATAAAACCCAATATTTTATAATCCTGTAATTATAAATATCAATTGAGACAGCTCACAATGAAGCAAATGCATTAGAAGGGGAAAACAACTGAATAGAATCACAGAATCCCAGAATGGTAGGGACCTCTGGAGATCATCTAGTCCAACCCCCCTGCCAAAGCAGGGTCACCCAGAGCAGGCAGGACAGGAACACATCCAGGCAGGTTTGGAATCTCTCCAGAGAAGGAGACTCCACCACCTCTCTGGGCAGCCTGTTCCAGGGCTCTGGCACCCTCACAGGAAAGAAGCTTTTCCTCATGTTGAGATGGAAATTCCTCTGTTCCAGCTTATGTCCGTTGCCCCTTGTCCTGTCACCGGGCACCACTGAGAAGAGCCTGATCCCATCCTCTTGACACCCACCCTTTAGATATTGATAAGCATTGATGAGATCCCCTCTCGGTCTTCTCTTCTCCAGGCTGAACAGCCCCAGGGCTCTCAGCCTTTCCTCAGCAGAGAGGTGCTCCAGTCCCTTGATCATCTTTGTAGCCTCTGCTGCACCCTCTCCAGCAGTTCCCTGTACTTCTTGAACCGGGGAGCCCAGAACTGGACACAGTAGGCTCCAGATGTGACCTCACCAGGGCAGAGCAGAGGGGGAGGATGAACTCCCTCGACCTGCTGGCCACGCTCTTTTTAATGCACCCCAGGAGACCATTGGCCTTCATGGCCACAAGGGCACATCACTGCCTCATGGGCAACTTGTTGTCCACCAGAACTCCCAGGTCCCTCTTTGCAGAGCTGCTTTCCAGCAGGTCAGCCCCCAACCTGTACTGGTGCATGGGGTTATTCCTCCCCAGGTGCAGCACCCTACACTTGCCCTTGTTGTATTTCATCAGGTTCCTCTCTGCCCAACTCTCCAGCCTGTCCAGGTCTTGCTGTATGGCGGCACAGCCTTCCGGTGTGTCAGCCACCCCTCCCAGTTTTGTATCATCAGCAAACTTGCTGAGGTTACACTCTGTCCCCTCATCCAGGTCGTTGATGAATATATTGAAGAGGACTGGACCCAGTACTGACCCCTGGGGAACACCCCTAGTTACAGGCCTCCAACTAGACTCTGCACCGCTGATCACAACCCTCCGAGCCTTCATTAATTAACAAACATTAACAACCCTTTATTAATTAACAAAAATTCTATTTCTAGACTGCTGGAGCTCCCAGTCTTTTTAATGGTATTATTAAAAAGTGGTGAGGGTGCTGGTATAGAACAGAACACTTGGTATCCTTAAAACAGGTTACAAACTTTACTTTACAAACTCTTTAAAGCTTTTCATGGAGAAAGATTCACATGGTTACCTTAAAGCTTAAAGATTTTGTTCAGGATTTTATTTTATTTTATATTTTAACTGTCAGGTAAATGCCATCCTCTTAAAATTCCTAAGACATCTGATCTAACCTTTAACATTTACACACGCACCAAATCTAAGCTAGACAAAATTTTGTGCATTTTGCAGAAGCCACGAATGTAAGACTACAAGGTTGCAACATAAGCATGAATGTCATTCATCTTCCTTGACTTAACACTTTAATGAGTACTTGTCCTCCCGAAATAATTGTAATAACTGGAAATAACTTGGCACAATAATAGCAAAAAGGATATCCTGTGATGTTTCTGGTTTAATGCTGTATCCTTCATCATCTACATCAGGAATGTTCTAAAAAAAAAAAAACAAACCACACAACAAAAATGATGGTATTGACAAATAACTAAAAATATGTTGTTCTTACATCACACTGAATTTTATATCACTGACAAATGAAAATTTGATTACAACACCTCATGAAAGTAATTTTTATTCATTATTAATTATTACAGTTATCTTAAGTTATGCCCTATAGTTCAGAAGTAGTGTGACAGATAAGATACCTCAGGAACACAGTGCAACAAAACAACCTTCAAATTTCCTATGAAAACTGTCAAGTTTTACTGCATCTGGTTTTACTGGTATTCTATCAAAAAGGTCAGAAACCAACAGAAGCATTTTAACTTTCCTACTGAGTGTTAAATAAGTCTACAGTCCTCTCAGCCCCAAATATTTTTCCAATATCTACTTCTAATTCTTTCAGCTAAGCCACTGGAGGCTCTGATGGTGCAGGAGCACCTTTCCTAAATACTAGTCAGTACTTTAATATGTGAGTAAAAGCATTCCAGGTTATACAGGTTACAACTTCCTCTCTCCCCCTTGAAAAGACAACAACTGTTGCTTTAGCAAATAATATCCACATTAATTAAAATGCATGGATGAAACTTAAAATACAAATTCTTAACATCAGGTTCCAGAGTTTTCATTTATGCATCTCCAGCACCGTCCTGGATTTTTAAAGCTAATAAACATTTGGGAACTTCAAACTATTTCAGTTTTTCAGTTCTTGCAGGCAATTAAATATTAATTCAAGAGAATTATGCTTAAAATAATTTAGAATTTTTAGCTAAGTGCTTAGTTTCATAGAAGTGCTTTGGGACAGAGAGAAATAAGTCTCTAATATGATCATCTAAATTTTTAAAAATGTGCAAAAAACCACACCTGTGTATATTATATATAAAGCGATAGATTTGGGTACACAGATACTTTCCCCATTCTAAACAGAAAAAGAAAAGCCCGCTCATGATACTGCATGCATAGTTAGTCTAGGTGAACTGCTGAGATGCTACAGTAAGTTTATTACAAAAACCACAAGCCAGATGTCTTCAAAATTTCACCAGTTAGAAATTTCTAACATGACTTCTAACATGAATTTCTAAAATGACAAAGGGTGGAATGCACCTTTGTACTGACAAAGACAAATTGTGTCACATACAAGCAAAATGGTACCTCAAAATCTTATTTACAAGTTAAGTAGTAATTTCAAAATACTGTTTTCAATATTTTGAACAGTTGGACAGTTCTGCTTTCTGAAACATCAGAATTTTATTTATTAATCTACTTTTTGTAACAGCGGTAGAAGACACAGCCCTTCAGGAGATACATAATCACAAATCTCATGTTAATGAAGGCATTTACATTAACTTGACTAATTCTTACTCCCTTCTCCACACTCCTACAAAGACAGAACTACATATCACAGTACATCTTTTAAGTATCAGGCATACAATGCAGAAAAGACGCAATTTGCCTACCATGCTGAACAGAGGGAAAAACCACAACCTTCCTGTATACCCATGTCATTTTTGAACTTCAACACAGAGAAAGATCATCTTTGCAAATTTTGGGTTTCCGTAAGAAGTAGTTATTAATATGATTGAGAATGAAGGTCTAGCCCCCTACCCAAACATGTTATTTATAGTATTTGCAGTAAAAATAAGCTCAATATGGATGTGACTTGAACTCTCTGGAAGTCATTGGAAAGGTGGACTTCCTTGGAAGAAGGTTTCACACTCTCAGAGTTTCTATCAAGCAATTAAACATATAACAATAAAAAACACAGTTTTCCCTGTGTTTGCAGATGTAATACAACACATTATTGATTCAGGTATTATACAGTTTTAAATATACATAAAATATAGGGTTTGTAACTCTGCCTTTGCATTAGTATGTTCTACAAACTTTCGGGGGTGAATAATTTTTTAAAGAAATAAAACGTAAGGACATAATAAATAACGAAGTAAAACTGCCTATACAAAAAGCATGAGGACTGAGCATTATATTCCCAAAACTTATTTTTAGAGTTTCAGTCAATACTTTGACTCAGTTTCCTTGCTCTGTCCCACCTGGCAACCAAAAAGCAATGGAAGTAGCCACACCATAACCATGTCATTGGTTCCTCTGAGGTATGTACAAAAGACAAGAGAGGAACATGTGGAGCATACTGCAGTCCAGCTACTTCATTTGGCCCTTCCTCAGCAACGTTAGCACTGCTCACAGGTTGGTCAACAGGTCAAGAAGCAAAGAATGTTAACTGCACTTCAGTTTGATTTCTGACCATTTTCTCTTCTCCTGGGATATCTACAGTGGTTAGGAGAGCTCCTTATCAATTTTTCCTCAAGATACCACTGAGCTGAACAGCTTACTGTTTCTTTTTTTCCCAGATGAACTTTTTACCATTTTACTGAACTGGACTGACTTCCTGTACATCCAGACGAGGACCAAAGCAAACTCAAAGTAAGCAGTTGAAGCTCATAACCTGAACAGGAGAAAAAAGAGCCTCCAGTTTTGACATATAGATTCATAGATTCATAGATTGGTCCAGGCCGGAAGGGACCTCCAAAGGTCATCTAGTCCGACCTCCCCGCAGTCAACAGGGACACCCCCAATTAGACCAGGTTGCCCAGGGCCTCATCAAGCTTCACCTTGAATATCTCAAGGGAAGGGGCCTCAACCACCTCCCTGGGCAACCTGTTCCAGTGTTCCACCACCCTCATGGTAAAGAATTTTTTCCTAATATCCAATCTAAATCTCCCCTTCTCCAACTTAAAACCATTGCCCCTCGTCCTGTCACTGCAGGCCTTTGTAAACAGACCCTCCCCAGCCTTCCTGTAGGCCCCCCTCAGGTACTGGAAGGCCGCTATGAGGTCTCCCCGGAGATATTTGAGATATAAATTTGACTCAAGTATATCCTTAGGTTAAGACAGAGGTATAACATATTCCCAGCTTCCTCTCCTTAGGGTGCCTATTAACCCAAAAGACACAAAACCAAAGAGCTGACAGTCACTTTCTTCCATTGCCAGAGATGCAGAAAGAAAATCAGATATTCAAAATGCTCCTGTCTTGTACTGTGACTACAAAGCCTCGTACCCTGTATCGATGACAGATATTAAAAATGTCAGAACTAAACGCTACAAAATGCAAATAAAAAAATATATTTAATTTCACTAAAGGTTACACTTGTGTTCCACAAATTAGAGTTTGAAAGTTCCAAATTCAATCAGTCCCTAGCAATAAAAATGGTGTATAATTCTATATAACCTTAATGTGGGAAAGTAACGGAAGATTGGCGAGGAGGACTGTAAACACGCTCAAGTGACTCGCATGTGGGGTGCTGGAAAACACATCTATCACACTAATTGTTGCTTAGTCTTATGTGCTCAACAAGTAGAACATCTGCACTTAGATAAAGTAGTCCTGGGATGGACTCAGGGGCACCTTATTGAACATGCCCGAGATTCCTGCCCTGCTGTTAAAGATATCAAAGCACAGCGGAAAACTCTGCCTGCCTGAATCCTTGAAATACAGGCCCAAACAGCAAGTGGGAGCTCTCTCGCTCTCGCACTCCCTTGCTAACAAGGACTCTCTTGCTAATAAGGACTCTCGCTCTGCGGTGCCTGCGTCCCCTGCTTGCCTGCCTCTGCCCAGGTGCTGCTTCAGAGGTTCCCCGATCCATGAGGTATTGAGATTAAATTTGTTCTTTGCCCTTAATCCATGGTTTTGTGGTTGTTCCTGCATCCTGCCTGCATCACTCACACATTTGGCGTAGTCGGCAGCTCCAGGAACACCCATGCCACGGCTGATAAAAAAGTTGGAGACTGGGGAGGCCACTATGGTGACTCCCCCTATTCCAGGATGGCCCAGTACGGAGCACTGGACCCCTGTGGCCACTTTCCTGGCTAAATTGGCTCTGTTGGAGGAATGGCCTGAAATAGATGATGGGGCGGTGATTACCCCCCAGAGCATTGAAATGGCTATGCATGGGTTGCTGTGGAAAGCGGCATCAGATTCTTCTCGCAAATTAGCGGGTAGATTGGGATGGCTGTTAGCTACCGGACTAAGAGCTCTTGACCGTGAAGTTGCTGCATTGCGTGGTAAAGTGAGAGAATTGGAAAAGGAAAACAGGAGTTTGCAAGATGCAAAGGTGATGGCACAAGAAGTAATTACGGTTCAAGCAGAGCGGTGCTATGAGATGCAAGATAATGTAGACCGGTTGGTAGCGTGTATTGTTAATAAACAAAGGGACAAATATGGGAAAAGTAAGCTTTCGATTTCCCAAGTTTGTGCTCTCACTACAAAACGGTCATGGGATCCCGAGGAATGGGATGAAAATATTTGGAGTGAATCCTCAGACTCTGAGACTGAGTTTGAATTTGATCCGGGCTTAAAAAGCACTGAGGTGGTCGAAGCACAACCCCTCATACAAATGGGGGGGAGCAGAAACGAGCAGACAGAGGAGTGCAGATCACTGGTACTTACACTCTGAAAGAGTAAAGGGAATTTTTAGAGATCTGTCAGCAAAAGAGTGGGGGAGGCATACTGTCATGGAGTTTGCGAGCATCGTACAGTGGAGCTGCTTCTATCCATTTATCAGTGAGTGAAAAAGATTTTCTAAGCCCTAGAGCCATTGATGATCAGACAGAACAAGGACATGCTCAGCTGCAAAATGTCAGAGGTCCTGACAGGCGAGACGTTATTGCCCCGATGTCGTATCAGTGGTTGTGCGCAGCAGTTTTAGCAGCGTATACAGAACCTGTTGAATTAGTGTCGTCCCTCGGAAACTGGTGTATAATGGAGGAAGGTATTAATTTGGTGCAGCAGATGAGGACGGCTCTTGTGTTGGTTACAGGA
This sequence comes from Numenius arquata, assembly GCF_964106895.1. Taxonomy (NCBI): domain Eukaryota; kingdom Metazoa; phylum Chordata; class Aves; order Charadriiformes; family Scolopacidae; genus Numenius; species Numenius arquata. The sequence goes on along the minus strand of NC_133615.1, from coordinate 20,138,452 downwards.
TCCAATCCGGACAGTGTAACAGTGACAAAAAGTATCAAAATGCAGTTTTTGAGAGGAGCACCTGCCTCACTAAACCCCATGATTATACCAGCAGTGACAAATGCTATGGATAATGTAGGCGCCCTAGCAAATACCTTGAGGGAAACTGGGGCTGTGATTTCGGGACCCTCTGTGCGGGTGGTGAGTAAAGGACAGGCAGCAAAATGGAAAGGAGTTACAGCATGGGTGACAAGGAAACAAATGTGGAATGATTTTGTACAAGCCAGTATCCCAAAACCAGTGATAGATGGGATCACAACATCAGAAATGTTTTCCCAGTGGCAAAAGTTAGCATTTACACAAAAAAGCCGACCACCCCCAGCCCCACCACCAAGTCCTCGCCCCCCCTCCACCCCGCCTGACACCTCAGTGCAAGATGTTGCCCGGCAACAAAATCAATATACTTTACAAGTATTGCCTCAGGGATACAAACTCAGTCCCTCCATTTGCCACCTAATGATAGCAGCTGATTTAGCAGTGTGGTCGGGTACAGTTACTGTTTATCATTATACTGATGATCAATTGATTATGGCAGAGTCACAACAAGAAAGTGAAGCAGCTGCCGAATTGCTAAAAGTGCATTTGCAGGACCGAGGTCGGGCAAATAATCCAAAGAAAATACAGGGCCCAAGTGCTACTCTACAATTTTTGGGAATAGTTTGGCATGGACAGATCAGAAAAATACCAAATCAGGTACAGCAAATGAGGCAGCCATTTCTTGTACCAATCACAGTAAAACAGTCACAGACCTTTGGAGGACTTTTAGGGTATTGGAGAACTTTTATCCCACATTTGGTCATATTAATATGCCTTTGGCAGAAATTAACTAGGAAGAAAGTTGTCTGGCAGGGGACCAAACAACAACAAGAAGCCTTTGATGCCTGCAAAGATGCTTTGATTGAGCATGCACAATTATACACTCCTAAACCAGGATATTCATTTGAATTAGTAATATTTCCAGACAATATAGTCTCAGGATTGTGGCAGATGACTGGGATGAAAAATCAGAAAGAATCTGTGGGGTTTTGGTCCAGGGCATTACAAGGTTCCGCTATAAATCATAAACCAACTTCTCCTCTTATTTTACATCCTTTGTTAATATCAGATTCTCAAGTTTTTGTATTTCAGGTGTCTTCGGCGAATACCTGTGCCTTATCTAGAGGAGATAGCATTGGAACGGTGTTATTGGTGTTGCAAACCCAACATCGAATTGAAGTTCAATCTGAAAAAGCACAAGCCATAGCTCTACAATCCGTGTGGGCAATTACCCCACGTCAGGCTATCAAACCCACAGTAATAGTAGCTGAAGGAGCTGAAGCAGCACTTATGTATCACTGGAAGGAGATATCACTGCTGTTTTCCTCCCCTGTCACAGGTTGGCTCATCATGCTTTGTAGTCTGGTACTACAAGCACATGCCCTGGATACATCTCTGCAAAATCAACATGTAAACACTTAGATTTGGTTAGCCTCTACTGCAACTAACTCGTCTGCATTTTATACTAAGGGAAGATTAACAGCTGCAGATCTGTAGACAACTTGTTTCAGTGGTGCATCAACACCAGCAGCTGTATTATAGAATTATACTGTGCTAAGTGACTTTGATATTAATGTCTCATTGCTGTCTTTTCTGAGTAGGGAACGGCTACGTGCTAATGAACATTACAAATTGACTGATGGTAGATGATTTCCACCCTGGACACCAGAAATGCTGCTTCGACTTTGAAAACATGTTGCTTCAACATAACTGCTGAAACAGCCAGCCCAAAGCACAGCATCCAACATTCTCCAGGACTGAATACATCAAACGGAACAACCTACTGGTGGTGCCTGGCTGGTTGAGGGGTTTAATTCCTGGATAGGAGGAACAGGACACCTGATTCAAAGCATTATTGTAGAGATATGTTTATTCCTTTTTCTATATATGTTTATTGCATGCCTCTGTAAGTTAGTCTGTACTACACCCTGCAAGCCTAAATGAACATCTCCAGCTTTGTCAATCCCAGCAGAAGCGGTCTCTTGAGCGAGGGGGTGGAATGTGGGAAAGTAATGGAAGATTGGCGAGGAGGACTGTAAACACGCTCAAGTGACTCACATGTGGGGTGCTGGAAAACACATCTATCGCACTAATTGTTGCTTAGTTCTGTGTGCTCAACAAGTAGGACATCTGCACTTAGATAACACAGGCCTGGGATGGACTCAGGGGCACCTTATTGAACACGCCTGAGATTCCTGCCCTGCTGTTGAAGAGATCAAAGCACAGTGGAAAACTCTGCCTGCCAGAATCCTTGAAATACAGGCCAGAACAGCAAGTGGGAGCTCTCTCGCTCTCGCACTCCTTTGCTAACAAGGACTCTCTTGCTAATAAGGACTCTCGCTCCGCGGTGCCTGCGTCCCCCTGCTTGCCTGCCTCTGCCCAGGTGCTGCTTCAGAGATTCCCCGATCCATGAGGTATTGAGATTAAATTTGTTCTTTGCTCTTAATCCATGGTTTTGTGGTTGTTCCTGCATCCTGCCTGCATCAGCTCACACACTTAATTATGCTACACTCATATGTAAAGAGGTTAATGAAAAGTTTTGGATGTCTCAATATATTTGTTTGTGTTCCAGTTTCCTATGAAAAAAGGTTCAGTGTTATTTTCTGCATCTATGGCTTCCTTCTTAATTACTTTAGAACTTAATAGACAATTTCAAATGGATTTGACAGAACAGAGGACTCAAAGATAACATTACTACAGTCTTCATGAAAATAGGCAGTCAAGTAGGAGAGAGATCTGCAAGTTTCCTAACCAAGGGAAGGGCTGCAATCCAAACTCAGATCTTACTGGACACAAGTGGAACCTTGTAATGCTTCCCCCAAAGAAAAGTTTGTACTAGAGCTCATATCTTTCTATAGACCAGCCCTAGAGACATGGCAAACCCATGGGAAATGACAATTAGTTATGCCCATAGAGCAATTTGCTAGGTAATAAATGCACACAGAGCCAAACTTCAGTTGCTATCTCTTTCTAGTGTACACTTTCTATTTTTCTTAATTAGCAAGGCCTAAATTAATGGAAGTTACATGCATAGATCTCATGACATACTATAATCTATATTTAAACAGAGACTGCTTCTTGAAGCAGTCAATCTTTTTAACAAATATCAGTTCTCAGTTCACAGCTGCCTTCCTACTCATGATCACATAAAAACACCTTATAGCAGTTACAAAAAATTCTTGACAGGAAATAGCAATTTATTCATATGCATCAAAACTATATTTTCCAATATATATAATCTGGTGGCTACAAAAAAAGGATGAGCATAAGCAAATAGCTTGCGAAAGATAAATGAGAACTTCCATTTTGGTACAAAAGACATTTCTTAGGACCACCTCACTGCTTTGTTTTGTGAAAACAGAATACAAGTTAGAAGACACTGCATTATACATTTTGGACTAGTGAGAAGGCCCTAATGGTATTGGCTACCTACTGTATGTTGAAAGATCCACAATATCACATAGAACTGGTAGATAAAGTATTGAATTCAGTTCTTACTAGATCCTTAATTTCTAAAATTTCAATATATTTACCTCAGTGCTTACAGATATAAATGAAGAGTGGTTATCTCTTACGTTCCTTTCACACAAGAGAACAACAATTAAAATTCTTGACAAATAAAAAAAAGGCACATTTTAAAAAAAGATCATGTTAATAATATAAAAGTCAGACAGAGATTTTCTGTGAGTGATCAAAGCTGACCAAAATCATAATTGGGACACCTTAAATAAGTTGAATTTTCTGAGGGCTGGTCTTTGGTATTTTCTAGCAATCAAACAAACAAAAATTACAGTTGCTTTAATATATTTTTTTTTGCAATAATACTTTTCAGAGTTCAATTTCTTGAAATGTGTAATTTATTGCAAAGACGCATACAAAAAAATTCTCATAGATATAAATATAGATAGCTATAACTATTGAGATCAAGTTTGAAAAATGAAACAGAGGAAATCTTAAAGTAAAAAACAAGAAAAATTAAAAACATTTGAAATGGGACCTTCTAGAAGAGGATGCCAGCCTTAAAATGTAAAAGCACTCTGGGGCGCTTGTTTGTAAGGGATGAAATTAATCTCATCTATGGTATGCCGCATCATTTTTCATGAGAAGGACAGTAATGGCTTCTGCTATTAAAGCATTCTACCATTTGGAGTAATATTGTCACTTGTGAAAAACAGGAAGAAATGATAGACCACATTTTAAATTCCAAATGCATTTATAAAATGTTGGGCATAAAAAAAGAGAATGCAACAAAAGCATTAGGTTTGTTGTTAGACACTATGAAAGTTAGGTCTTTTCTTTCTTTAACCATATATAAATTGCATCTAGACAGAACAATTAAATGATCGTATGGTGTGCCTCATGCAGCCAGAAAGAATGTCAGACACATTTACAGATTAATTTGTTGAATTATTTTTTTTTAGATGTAGAGATCAAAATAAGCAAGGAGGAAAATAAACACTGCACATAAAACCCAGTTGTGTTTCACTCCGATGACTCAACCTGAACTGTCAAAAGACATTATTTCCATGAAAAACCTGATAATTATAGGGATGATTCTAAAGTTACTTTACTTTAAATGTACCCAAAAAATGTGCTTTAAATCAAGATGACTTTGTATAGGATAAAATAACTGTCTTGATGCTTATAAGGCTGTTCATACACATATAGATCTATTATGTGGCAAAACTTAGTTTTTCTTATTTAGAAGAATGATTCTACTAGATTTTTTTAAACCAAGTTTCTCAAAATTTGTTTTAATATTAGGTACTAAAACTCCCAGATATTAAATGCAAAGAAGAAAATCCACAAAACAGGTGAGCTTGGAAACTTAAAATGTTTAATATAATTGCCATCTAAATAAAGGAACTGAAATCCAAATCAGTCTACAGAAAGTCACTTAAATCATTCTGTAAATTCTTCCCTACTATAGCTATAGGGAGCTGCAATCTCTATTACATATAATTCAAGACAACATACACATTTAAATAAATAGAAAATGCTCAATTAAGGAAATAAAAAAGCATTAACATACCAATTTCATTTGCAACTGTCGCTTACTTGAATTTAATAAATAAAATTAAATAAAATTGTAAGACGTATCACAGATCAAACTGAGAGCAATGAAAAACAGACCAGGAATAAAGTGCATCAAGATACTGCATTTAAAGCCATATTTAAAAAAGTGTATTCCTACACACTATTGCCAGCGATCATGTAGAACCCCATTATTATTAGAAGGGTTCTCCAAAGAGACAGTAGTAAGCAGAGGAACGTGATGTTGCAAAGTTGGGTCCTCTGAACCTTTTTCTTACTTAGAATCTATTAGTCAAGCAATATTTGTATGCACTGCTAAAGATTATGTTCTAAGAAAAATTAACACTTCAACTATGTTATCAAAATATTATATCCTCTATCAGAAAAAATACATTGCAGGTACTATATAAAAGTCAAGTTTCATCAGACTGTAGTGCTTGGATGTTAGCATGTGCATTTGTGTTGGAAATAAGTCTACTTACAACTGAGTCTGTAACTGGATACTCCCTATAAAAAAATAAAAATACGCAATTATAAAATGCACAAATTATTTTATTCATACAGTTCTGGTACTTCCTTTAATATTTTCAATTCATTTGAAACATTGCATTTGACCCATTTGCCTTTCAGTGTCTTAAAATTTTTATTATAAATAATCCACATTCAACTGAATGAGATTTAAATAAAAGCAGCTGAAAGTTTATGCTAAAAACACTGCAGAAGAAAAATTAATAGTAAATGCTGAAAAAACAAACTCACGTCATAGTGAAAAAAAATGTTTTTTAAAAAAATCAAGGGAAGTCCGGAGTATCACGCTGTATTTTGGATTAATATGCTTTAAAAGTCAGGTCTCTCGGGATGATGCGCATAATAAATAAAAGTCAACAATCATAATGAAATAATCCACATGCAATTGCAAAACATTTTGAACAATAACCAGTTCTTAAAGCAATTAAGAATATTTTTAAAGAAATTCAGAGCTTTTCTCTTTTGGAATTTCATTCTTAGTTTGAGTTTGTCCAGCACAGTTGCAGTCAAGCACCAGAAGATGCTGGAAAAAATAATAGAATACCCTCTTAAGAAACACTTTTTTTAATAAAAAAAAAGTTGTCAGCAGAATGGCAGTGTTTGCAAGCACATTATTCACAAGTGTTATATTTTTCTGCTATAACTTGAATTTAACCAGTAATATTTGAAAAAATTAATGATGCTGAATCTCTCACTGCTGTATGCAAAAAGTAGAAGCAATTACATTTACGTTATTTGGAAATACTTGAGTAGCATACAGGTCCTCTCTAATCTGCACCCTGACAAATACAGCCATAAGTGCCAGTGTAACTGAACAACAGTGTTTCTATATAGTCAAAGTGAAACTTTAAAATTTGTAGCAAAGTAAATAATCTTTTCTAAAAGGCTAAATGGGTTAAAAATAAAAACTACAGTGTCTTTAAAAACAGATATGAAAACTTGCTAACATGGAAGCATGAATACGGAATTCAGTACAAGCCGTTAAGGAACTGACAGTGAGATGAAGGATCTGGTCTCCTCTGAAAGGCCCCACACAAAAGAAAACACGTGTGACCAAGTTTCTAATTGACTTATGTCTTATCTCCCTCTGCTGGCTAAGCTGAATTCACTGCAATAGAAACAGCTATTTTAAAAGCTATTTTACAGAAAAAAAAAGAGACAAGAAATTAAATTTCTCTCAAAAGGTATAACAAACAAATGTTATGACATCTGCTTTTAAAAAGCATCTGTATTGAAACAAGACAGCCTGAAGTCCATAAAAGTTAAGAAATGTGAAAGATGTTGGGCAAACTACAATGAAAGCAATTCAGCTCATGATGACGATTTTCAAAATTAGCGAGCTAATAGATCTCAAAAAGTAATAGCAGATAAAGTATCATTCAGAGGATAGACAGCACCTGACAGGATCCATTCTCAAGACAGAATCATAGAATCACAGAACCATTTAGGTTGGAAAAGACATTTAAAATCATCGAGTCCAAATGTAAATCTAACGCTGCCAAGTCCACGACTAAACCATGTCCCTCAGCAAAACATCTACATGTCTTTTACATACCTCCACGGATGGGGACTCAACCACTTCCCTGGGCACCCTCTTCCAGTGCTTGATTTTTCCTCATATCCTCATATTTGCCCTGGTGCAAGTTGAAGCCATCTCCTCTTGTTATAGAATGGTTTAGGTTGGAAGGGACCTTAAAGATCACCTTGTTCCAACCCCTCTGCCCTGGGTAGGGACACCTCCCACCAGACCAGGTTGCTCAAAGCCCCATCCAACCTGGCCTTGCAGCCCTCCAGGGATGGGGCAGCCACAGCTTCTCTGGGCAACGCGGGCCAGGGTCTCACCACTTTCACAGTAAAGAATTTCTTCCTGAGATCTCATCTAAATCTCCCCTCTTTCAGTTTAAAACCAATCCCCCTCCTCCTATCCCTCCACTCCCTGATAACGCCTGCCCAGGTCCCTCTGGATGGCATCCCTCCCCTCCAGCATGTTGACAGCTCCACACAGCTTGGTGTCATCGGCAAACTTGCTGAGGGTGCACTCAATCCCACTGTCCATGTCTCCAACAAAGATGTTGAACAGCACTGGTCCCAGTACCAACTCCTGTGGAACACCACTCGTCACTGGCTTCCACTGGGACATTGAGCCGTCAATCGTAACTCTTTAATTACGGCCATCCAGCCAGTTCCTGATCCACCGAGCGGTCCATCCATCAAATCCATGTCTTTCCAATTTAGACACGAGGATGTCATGCGGGAAAGTGTCAAATGCTTTGCACAAGTCCAGGTAAATGCTATCTGTTGCTCTCCACTTATCCAGCAACACTAACACCACCATAGAAGGCCACCAAATTTGTCAGGCACAACCTGGTCTTCTCCTACAGCGGGTGATTCTTCATTCTCCCAGTCCCTGCCTTTGCCTTCTGCAACTTGGGCAGTGTGGTTAGAGTTCTTGCCAGTGAAGCCCGAGGCAAAAAAGTCATTCAGCACCTCAGGTTTCTCCATGTCCCAGGTAACCAGGTCTCCTGTTTCCTTCCAGAGAGGGCCCACATTCTCCCTGGTCTTCCCTTTATCTCTGATATATCAATAGAAGTTTTCCTTGTTGGCCTTGATGTCCCTGGCCAGATTTAACTCTATCTGGGCTTTAGCTTGCCTAATCTGCTTCCTGACCACTCGGACAGTTTCTCTGTATTCCTCCCAGACTGCCTGTCCTTGCTTCCACCCTCTGTAGGCTTCCTTTTTCTGTTTGACTGTGTCCAGGAGCTCCTTGTTCATCCATGCAGGCATCCTGGTGTTTTTTGCCTGACTTCCTCTTTGTTGGGATGCACCACTCCTGAGCTTGGAGGAGGTGATCCTTGAATACTGACCAGCTTTCTTGGGCCCCTCTCCCCTCCAGGGCTTTATCCCGTGTTGCTCCATCAAGCAGGTCCTTTAAGAGGCCAAACTCTGCTCTTCTGAAGTCCAGGATAGTGAGCTTGCTGTGCACCCTCCTCGCTGACCTACGGATCTTGAACTCCACCATCTCATGGTCACTGCAGCCAAGGATTCCCTTGAGCTTCACATTCCCAGCCAGCCCCTCCTTGTTGGTGAGAACAAGGTCCAGCATGGCTCCTCTCCTCATTGGCTCCTCTATCACTTGGAGAAGGAAGTTATCGTCAATGCATTCCAGGAACCTCCTGGATTGCTTATGCCCTGCTGTGCTGTCCCTCCAACAGATTTTGGGGTGGTTGTAGTCCCCCATGAGGACCAGGGTCTGTGAATGCAATGTCGCTCCTATCTGTCTATAGAGGGCCTCATCTGCTCTGTCATCCTGGTCAGATGGCCAGTAGCAGACCCCCACTGTAACATCACCTGCCCCCGTGTTCCCTTTAATGTTGACCCATAAGCTCTCGGTTGGCTCCTCATCCATCCCCAGGCAGAGCTCCATGCACTCCAGCGGGTCCTTGACATAGAGGGTGACTTCCCCTCCTCGTTTCCCCTGCCTGTCCTTCCTGAAGAGCCTGTATCCTTCCATTCCAACATTCCAGTCATAGGAGCCATCCCACCATGTCTCCGTGATGCCAATGAGATCGTAGCCCTGGAAGCGTGTGCGCGTCTCTAACTCCTCTTGTTTGTTCCCCTCACCAGCTTTGTTGCCCTTCTCTGGACATGTTCCAGCACCTCATTGTCTTTCCTGTAGTAAGGGGCCCAAAACTGGACACAGCACTCAAGGTGGGGCCTCACCAGTGCCCAGTACAGGGGGACAGTCACTGCCCCAGTCCTGCTGGCCACACTGTTCCTGATACAGGCCAGGATGCTGGTGGCCTTCTTGGACACCTGGGCACACTGCTGGCTCATGTTCAGCCGACAGTCAACCAACACCCCCAGGTCCTTTTCTGCCGGGCAGCTTTCCAGCCACTCTTCCCCAAGCCTGTAGCGCTGCATGGGGTTGTTGTGACCCAAGTGCAGGACCCAGCACTTGGCCTTATTGAACCTCATCCCATTGGCCTCGGCCGATAGATCCAGCCTGTCCAGATCCCTCTGTAGAGCCTTCCTGCCCTCAAACACATCAACACTACCACCCAACTTGGTGTCATCTGCAAACTTACTGAGGGTGCACTCCATCCCCTTGTCCAGATTATTGATAAAGATATTAAACAGAACTGGTGCCAATACCAAGCCAGGTGGAACACCACTTGTGACCGGCCTCCAACTGGATTTAACTCCTTTCACCACCACTCTTGGCCCCGCCCTCCAACCATGTTTTCACCCAGCGAAGAGTACTCCCATCCAAGCCATGGGCAGCCAGTTTCTCCAGGAGAATGCTATCATACTTCATACTACTATAATGCAGTCATACTTCATTCTTTCTGACCTGAGCATGTATTCATTTTTCTATTGTATATAAATAAAGAAAGAAATAATATAATATAAATTAAGTTTCAGTCCAATTTGTTGAAAGCAAACAAATTTTTTTTTCCATTTCAAAGTGGCTGAGCTGAATGTGATCATGAAATGATCAAGTTTTCAATTCTTAGTGAGGTAAGGAAGGGGGTTAGCAAAACCTCCACCTTGGACTTCCAGAGGGCAGACTTTAGCCTGTTCAGAATCCTGGTTGGGAGAGTCCCTTGGGAGATAGTCCTGTGGGGCAAAGGGGTCCAGGAAGGCTGGATGCTCTTCAAGAAGGAAATCCTAAAGGCCCAGGAGCAGGCTGTCCCCATGAGGCGCAAGATTAAAGGGCGGGTAAAATGGCCAGCCTGGTTGAACAAAGAGCTCTTGATGGGACTTAGGGAAAAAAGGAGTGTTTACCACCTTTGGATGAAGGGACAGGCAACTCAGGAGGAGTACAGAGATCTCGTTAGGTTATACAGAAAAAAAATTAGGAAGGCAAAAGCCCAGCTGGAACTCAACCTGGCCATTAATATAAGGGACAACAAAAAAAGGTTTTATAAATACATCAACAAAAAGAGAGGCAGGGAGAATCTCCATCCCTTACTGGATGCAGGGGGGAAACATTGCAACCAAGGACGAGGAGAAGGCTGAGATACTTAATGCCACCTTTGCCTCCATCTTCAACAGTCAGCCCAGCTACCCCCAGGGTGTTCAGCCTCCTGAGCTGGAAGATAAGGATGGAGAGCAGAACAACCCCCTGATTCAGAGAATGAATGGTTAAACGTAGTTAGTGTAGATTTAGTACAGCTTGGCAAAGAACAGAGCTCGGAGCCCAGCATTCCAAGATAAGGAACTGGCCTTATGTATAAGATAGTAGGAACAGCCTGCATGCTAAGGAGGAACCCAATTGTCTGGGTAAAGTGTCCATCTGGTCGGGACCAGTTCCGCGGCTTGGGGTCCAGCCAGCTCAGCATTCTAAGCCAAAGGTAAAAGTACACGGTGAAGAAGACTATGAGCCTTCCTCCAGAAGACCCCAGCCCACGACCACCGGATGACAGTACGCATGCAGCAAGGGGAGGAGACTTATGATAATGAGTTCCTAGAAATAATTAGAATAGTAACGCCTTTTCTTAGAATTAATTATAATAACCCAGCCCATATTAATGAATATGTATGCTTTTTATCATAAATAGACACTTGTTTTACAACCCGGTGTGCAAGTTTGGAGGAGCAATCCCCCTTGCACCCGGTGCCGCAATAAACATACCTGCTTTATAACACTTCGGGAGCTGTAGAGTCTGTTTCTGCGCATCAATTTGGCACCCCAGATGGGACACTCTCTGCCCGGTTGCGGGACCTGCTGAGGACGGGACTCCTCTGGGCACCCCCGAGATTTCTCAGGAGGACTCCCCTACTCACCCAGATCACCACGGGGACAGACAAGGACCATCATCGGCGGACCAGGTAGGTTATAATTGGGTAAGGGGATACCTGTAAGTCGTGAGGAGACATCCTACATGAGGTAAAGAGCATTGGTGCTCGCCCCTGGGATGGTGGGGTTTGAGTCCCCGTAAAGTAGTAGCAGGGTGAGTGCTGCACCCTGTGGAATGGTAACCTGGGTCTCCTAGTCTTGGTGACAGGAGTCGCATGCGGCATTGCCATAATCATTGTCATCTGTTGCATCTGTTGTAAAAATCCGGTACCGTGTGTTATGATCTAATTTATGCTGTTTGGTGTGGACCTGTGGCAAAGGGTTAATGGTTTACGATTTACGTTTTACGGTTGATTAGCCTTCTAATCTAAACATTCTGTGGTATGAATGAGGAATGTAACGGGCCCCTCTGTGTGAGTGAGTGTCTGCACTGTACGAAGTGAGACGCAGCGCAGCTGCGAAGCGAGTGTGGAGTTCTGATCCACGGTTCCGTGTTCTCCGCGAGGAGAGCGGCCGGAGACGAACGAAGCATATGACGGACTACAGAACAGTGTTACTTGAACCGTATGTTAACTTTTGGTGTCCTATACACGGACCTAGGGATTTTTCGTGCAATCCAGTCTTTGTTTTCAAGTGCTTCGGTTGTGAACAGGACGTTTGGGTACAATTTGGAGACGATTTTTGGTGCGCTCAGTGCCAGGGGAACTGGTCTGACTGGGATAAAATTGAGTGTTCAGGTGAACTAAAACGGGTAATCTGTGGGAATTTAGGGAGTATTAAGAATCAGTAGAATTTGTGCAGCAAGGGTGTATCCATGGAGTTGTCTAAATATTGCAGGGGGGGAGTGTAGAAAGGGGAGTTATAAAAAGCCCTTCGGACGGAGCACGGACTAGCATCTGTCCGCTCTGTAAGCATTATTGTCTGTTTGTTTGCGTTAAGTGTTTAAGTTGTCGCAAGTATATTATTTCTTTTGGACGAATCTTAGTGATTGATTAGAGTTTAGGTGTATCCGTTGCGGGATAAGCACACCCTTATACGGTTTACCCTGGGTTAGGTTTAGTTGTTGTTGACGTAATCAGGTCGTGATATTTCTTGGTTGAAAGATAGGCAGACATCATAGGAAATGGACAAAGTGGTGGAGTATTGAAGAAGAGCCTTTTAGGCTGTATTTTGGCTCATTGGAAAGACATAGGAGGACCACCAGTTGGGAGTGTGGATAAGAAAACCCTAATAAAATATTGTAATCAGTGGTGGCCCCTGTATAAGTTGGATGAGGGGGAGAAGTGGCCCTTTAATGGAACCTTAAGTTACAACACTTTATTACAACTAATGTTGTTCCTAAGGAGAGAGAGAGGAAATGGGACGAAGTCTTGTATGCGGACATGTTTTTCACCCTTCGAAACCACCCTGAATATCAGAAGGACTGTGGACTAGTGGCTCCACAAGACCCAATGGTGTAATAAGAAAGAAGGAAAAGGAAAGTTGAAGAGATGTTGCAGCAAGTGATATCCGGAGAGAGTTGAGGCTGGCAGAAAGCAGAGAAGCATGGAGAGTGTTAAGATGGAAGGAAAGACAAGTGGGAGTTAGTAGCGGCGCTACAAGAGAGTAAAGGATTTGGAGGTATGGGACCTAAGAGGCCTCTGAGAAGGGACCAATGTGCGTGGTGTGGACAGAAGGGACATTGGAAAAATGAGTGTCCAGAGAGACGGAGAGGGAAGGGAAGGATACAGGCCCAGGCAAAGACGGACTGATGGGGACCTGGGGAATCTACCCTAGCGGATCCACTGGTTACATTAAAGCTAGGAAAAAACAACGGAGCATAGAGTTTCTAGTTGACACCGGGGCAACGTTTTCAGTCTTAAATCAAGCTTTGACACCTGTAGATGATGACTTTGTAACGGTAAGGGGAGCTACTGGCCAGAGTGAAAAGGCGTATTTTCTAAAACCTCTTAAATTCAAATTAGGAAAACAATTGGGGATACATAAATTTTTATACATGCCCAATTCGCCAAGGCCTCTACTAGGGCGAGATCTATTAGAACAACTAAAGGCAGAAAAAAAATTTGAAAAAGGGAAAGTGGAACTTTGAGTGGGAAATGACCAGCTAATTGAAATTTTGAGTTTGGCCCTCATAAATACTCCTGTTGGCTCTGGAGTGCCTGAGGAAGTTCTGAACCAAGTGTATCCGGGAGTATGGGCCTCGGAGATGCCGGGAAAGGCGAAAAATGCCTCTCCAATAATAGTCAAACTCAGACAGGGAGCGTGGCCTGTAAGGATTAGACAATATCCCCTTGGAATGGAGGATAGGGAAGGAATCCGACCAGTAATCGACCGGTTCATTAAGTATGGGCTGTTAAAGGAGTGTGAATCGGAATACAACACTCCTATTCTACCGGTCAAGAAGCCGGATGGCAGTTATTGATTAGTACAGGATCTCAGAGCTATTAATAAAATTGTTGAAGATCTGCACCCTGTCGTGGCAAACCCATACACATTATTAATTGAATTAGTACCTGAATTGGCTTGGCTTACCGTATTGACCTGAAAGACGCCTTCTTTTGCCTACCTTTGAGCCCAGAAAGCCAGCTGCTGTTTGCATTTGAGTGGAAAACCCAGATTCTGGGAGGAAGACACAACTAACATGGACTGTGTTACCACAGGGGTTTAAGAATAGCCCCACTCTTTTCGGAAATCGATTAGCCAAAGACCTGGAACAATGGGAGCGGCCACATGGAGCTGGAGTAATATTACAGTATGTAGATGATCTATTGATAGCCACCGAGACAAAAGAACTGTGTATAGTATGGACAATTAGTCTGCTAAATTTCCTCCGACTTAATGGTTATCGAGTCTCTCCACAGAAAGCCCAAGTAGCTCAACAGCAAGTGACTTACCTCGGATATGAGATAACTGCAGGCCAATGGACCCTAGGGATGGCGAGGAAGGAGGCTATCTGTCAGACCCCTTGACCGCAGACAGCTAAAGAGCTCCGCACGTTCCTAGGAATGACGGGATGGTGTCGCCTATGGATATATAACTACGGACTCATGGTAAAACCGTTCTATGAACTGCTAAAATCTAACCCAAAAGACCTCACCTGGAATGGGGAAGCAGAAAGAGCATTCAGTCAGCTAAAGAAAAAGTTAATGGACGCCCCTGCTTTGGGGTTACCAGACACTGCTAAACCCTTCTGGCTGTTCTCTCACGAGAAGCAGGGAATAGCTCTAGGAGTCCTAGTCCAAAACCTGGGACCATACCGAAGGGCAGTGGCATACTTCTCTAAACAGCTTGATGAGGTAAGCAGGGGCTGGCCTAGCTGCTTGAGGGCAGTAGCAGCAGTGGTGCTAAATATTCAAGAAGCACGTAAGCTTACACTGGGCCAAAAGATTACAGTAATAGTGTCCATACTGTATCAGCGGTATTAGAGGTAAAGGGAGGACACTGGCTCTCACCACAAAGGTTCCTTAAATACCAAGCTGTCTTAATGGAACAGGATGATGTGGAAATAGTGGTTACTAACATTGTCAATCCAGCATCTTTTCTTAGCGGGGCTACGGGAGAACCGGTATCGCATGACTGTCTGGAAACATCAAAGCAGTCTATTCCAGCCGACCCAACCTAAAAGAGGAGCCACTGAAAGATGCTGAAGATTCCTGGTATACTGACGGAAGCAGCTTTGTTCGACAAGACATCCACAAGGCGGGATACGCGGTAACCACTGCAGACCAGGTAATAGAATCCAAAGCCCTTGCCCCAAACACCTCGGCACAGAAAGCGGAAATAATAGCCCTAACTCGGGCATTGGAACTAGCCAAAGACAAGAAAACCAACATTTGGATGGACTCCAAATACGCTTTCGGGGTAGTCCATGCTCATGGAGCTGTATGGAGGGAAGGAGGACTCCCCTCTACCCAAGGGAAACATATAAAACATGCCGAAGAAATTCTTAAGCTTCTGGAAGCAGTGCAGTTACCCAAGAAGGTGGCTATTATGCATTGTAAAGCTCATCAAAAGGGGAGCGCTGCTCAGGAATAGGGCAACGCCATGGCGGACCGTGAGGCCAGAAGAGTGGCGGAGAAAGGTGATTTGGAGGTGCAGTCTCTGGTCCCAGACGGTAAAATACAAATTGATTGTGAAACTTAGGTGGGAAAACTGAAAAAGGTAAATGGGCTAAAGCTTTAAAAGGCTGAACCTGAGTGTCAAGGGCCAAAGATGGGGGTGAAATCAGTAGCCCAGGTCAAGTGCATCTACGCTAATGCACGTAGCATGGGCAACAAACAGGAGGAGCTAGAAGCCATTGTGCGGCAGGACAACTACGACATAGTCGCCATCACGGAAACGTGGTGGGACGATGGTCATGACTGGAATGCTGCAATAAGTGGCTATAAGCTCTTCAGAAGGAATAGGCAAGGAAGGAGGGGGGGAGGTGTGGCTCTGTACATTAGGGAGTTGTTTGACTCCATAGAGATAGACTCCAGTGATGAAGAAGTGGAGTGTTTATGGGTAAGGGTGAAAGGGAAGGCTAACAAAGGTGATTTTGTGCTGGGAGTCTGCTATAGACCACCCAACCAGGATGAGCAGGTTGATGAGGTATTCTGTAAGCGGCTGGCTGCAGTCTCGCAAACGCCAGCCCTTGTTCTAGTTGGGGACTTCAACTTACCAGACATCTGCTGGAAATATAACACAGCAGAGAGCAGGCAGGCTAGGAGGTTCCTCGAGTGTATGGAGGATAACTTCCTGACACAAATGGTAGGTGAGCCTACCAGGGGAGGTGCCTTGCTAGACCTACTGTTCACAAACAAAGAAGGGCTAGTGGGGGACGTGGAGGTCGGAGACCGCCTTGGGCTTAGTGACCATGAAATGGTTAAGTTTTCCATTCATAGTGAGGTAAGGAAGGGGGTTAACAAAACCTCCATCTTGGACTTCCGGTGGGCAGACTTTAGCCTGTTCAGAACCCTGGTTGGGAGAGTCCCGTGGGAGGTAGTCCTGAGAGACAAAGGAGCCCAGGAAGGCTGGACGCTCTTCAAGAGGGAAATCCTAAAGGCCCAGGAGCAGGCTGTCCCCATGAGGCGCAAAATTAAAGGGCGGGGAAAATGGCCGGCCTGGATGAACAAAGAGCTCTTGATGGGACTTAAGGAAAAAAGGAAGGTTTACCACCTTTGGAAGAGGGGACAGGCAACTCGGGAGGAGTACAGAGATTGTGTTAGGTCATACAGAGAAAAAATCAGGAAGGCAAAAGCCCAGCTGGAACTCAACCTGGCCATTAATATAAGGGACAACAAAAAAAGTTTCTATAAATACATCAACAAAAAGAGAGTGATAGAGAATGTCCATCCCTTACTGGATGCGGGGGGAAACCTTGCAACCAAGGACGAGGAGAAGGCTGAGATACTTAATGCCTTCTTTACCTCTGTCTTTAATAGTCAGACCAGCTACCCCCAGGGTGTTCACCTTCTTGGGCTGGAAGATAAGAATGGAGAACAGAACAACTCCCCTGTAATCCAGGAGGAAGTAGTTAATGATTTGCTTATGCACCTGGACATGCATAAGTCTATGGGGCCGGATGGCATTCACCCAAGGGTACTCAGGGAGCTGGCAGGAGAGCTCACCAAGCCTCTCTCTATTATCTATCAACAATCCTGGTCAACAGGAGAGGTGCCAGATGACTGGAGGGTGGCCAATGTGACGCCCATCTACAAGAAGGGCCGGAAGGAGGATCCCGGAAACTACAGGCCTGTCAGCCTGACCTCAGTACCGGGAAAGATCATGGAGAGGATCATCCTGAGTGAGCTCTCACGGCATGTGCAGGGCAGCCGAGGGATCAGGGCCAGCCAGCATGGGTTTATGAAAGGGAGGTCCTGCCTGACCAACTTGATCTCTTTCTATGACCATGTGACCCGCTTTCTCGATGAGGGGAAGGCTGTGGATGTTGTCTACCTGGACTTTGGTAAGGCCTTTGACACCGTCCCTCACGGCATTCTCCTGGAGAAACTGGAGAATCATGGCATAGACAAGCGTACCCTCCACTGGATAAAAAACTGGCTGGATGGCCGTGCCCAGCGAGTTGTGATTAATGGAGCAAAATCTGGTTGGCGGCCGGTCATCAGTGGTGTCCCTCAGGGCTCAGTTTTGGGGCCAGTCTTGTTCAATATCTTCATTGATGATCTAGACAAGGGGATTGAATGCACCCTCAATAAGTTTGCGGATGACACCAAGCTAGGTGGGAGTGTTGATCTGCTTGAGGGTCGGAAGGCTTTACAGAGGGATCTCGACAGGTTGGATCAATGGGCCAAGGCCAATGGGATGAGGTTTAATAAGGCCAAGTGCCGGGTCCTGCATTTTGGTCACAACAACCCCAAGCAACGCTACAGGCTTGGGGAAGAGTGGCTGGAAAGCTGCCTGGCAGAAAAGGACCTGGGAGTGTTAGTGGACAGCCGGCTTAACATGAGCCAGCAGTGTGCCCAGGTGGCCAAGAAGGCCAACGGCATCCTGGCCTGTATCAGGAATAGCGTGGCCAGCAGGAGCAGGGAAGTCATCGTGCCTCTGTACTCGGCACTGGTGAGGCCTCACCTTGAGTACTGTGTTCAGTTTTGGGCCCCTCACTACAGGAAAGACATTGAAGTGCTGGAGCGTGTCCAGAGGAGAGCCACCAAGCTGGTGAGGGGTCTGGAGAACAAGTCATATGAGGAGAGGCTGAGGGAACTGGGCATGTTTAGTTTGGAAAAGAGGAGGCTGAGGGGGGACCTCATTGCCCTCTACAACTCCCTGAAAGGAAACTGTAGAGAGGCGGGGGTTGGCCTCTTCTCCCAAGGGAATAATGACAGGACCAGAGGAAATGGTATGAAGCTGCGGCAAGGGAGGTTTAGATTAGATATTAGGAAGAATTACTTTACTGAAAGAGTGGTCAAGCACTGGAACGGCCTGCCCAGGGAGGTGGTGGAGTCACCATCCCTGGAGGTATTTAAGAAACGTGTAGACATGGCTCTTCAGGGCATGCTCTAGTGCCCGGGATTGTTGGTTTGTGGTGGGGTGTTGTGTGTGAGATTATGGGTGTGGGGTTTAGTTGGTGGGTGCTTTTTTTTTTTTTTTTCTTTCTTTCTGGTGTGGGGGTTTTTTTTATTGTTGTTGTGGTTTGTTTTGTTTTGTTTTTGTGTGGGTTTGTGTGTGTGTTTTTTTTTCTTTTTTTTTTTTTTAATGTGGTTGGACTTGATGATCTCAAAGGTCCCTTCCAACCACTAAGATTCTGTGATTCTGTGATTCTGTGATTCACAGAGAAAAATAATAATACCATTTGCATTGTTGTGGGCCATAGTCATGGCAGAACACAGAAAATCCCACTGGGGAACAGAAGCTCTGTATAAATACTTGAGCTGGCTAATATTCACCCGAAACCTGTATACCACTATTAGGCAAGTAACACAGCAGTGTGAGGTATGTTTGCAGAATAATCCCAAAACAGGCCCTAAAGCCCAGCCTGGACAAATAGGGAAAGGAAATTATCCAGGGCAACAGTGGCAAATTGATTTTTCAGGACTCCCAAGAAAAGGGGGGTTTCGATACCTGTTGGTCTTGACAGATACCTTTTCGGGGTGGCCAGAAGCATTCCCTTGCCGAACTAATAAAGCTAGGGAAGTAACCAAGGTACTGCTGCAAGAAATAATACCAAGATTTGGGGTTCCCACGATAATCTCATCAGATCGGGGTTCACACTTCATTGCAAAGGTTGTTCAACACTAACTTGTTGAACTTGTTCGTAAGCTTTTAGGAATAGACTGGCAGCTACATACCCCATATAATCCACAATCAAATGGCCAAGGGGAAAAGATGAACCACCTAATTAAGCTGCAAATTGTAAAACTAGGCCAAGAGGCCAGTTTGCCTTGGCCTCAGTCATTACCTCTAGCCCTCCTGAGAGTTAGAACTAAGCCAAGAACGAAGGGTTAAGTCCTTTTGAAACTTTGTATGAAAGACCCTATATTGTGCAAGCGGGAACATCAACTGAAATTAGGAACGAAGTATTAACTGATTATATAATAAGCCTGCAAAAACAGCTTCGGGAAATAGAGAAGCTGGTCTTAGGAACTAGAGCCCGAGGTCTCGATGGGCCTGTGCACGATATCGAACCGGGAGATTATGTGTATGTTAGATCTCTTTCAGATTCACCTTTAAAGCTGAAATGGGAAGGTCCATTCCAGGTGCTGCTGACTTCTCACATGGCAGTCAAGATTAAAGAACAAGCCTCGTGGATACATCATACCAGAGTGAAGAAAGCCCCTAAACTTAAACCACAATAGGAATCGACACCTACCGGACCTTTAAAACTTCGTCTCCAAAGATGGTAATTTGGACTCTTGTAGCCTTACTGTGCTGTGGCTTAGTAGGTGCATCCATTAACGCAAATGCTTACATATCGCTTGTAAAGAGTGTTGTAAAATATACCAATGTTAGTGACTGTTGGATATGTGGGCAAGCTGATGACTTTAATTCTCCACTTTCTGGAGTCCCCGTAAGCAACTGGACAGACATAAATCCGTAAGAAATGCTTAAAACCTCATATTCCTGTTGGACGGAAAGCTCTACATTAGAGCAAGTAACCTATACATTAGCATTAGTAAACCACTCCGTGCTGTACATAAGTTACAACACTTCGGGAGCATCGTTAAGGCAATTTAGCTGTACTGACCTAGGCAACTGGGCCACAATAGCTTTTGTCAAAGGCCAGAAAATATAGGTCTTACACCAAGTGGCCCAAGATGGTGCTTCTCTAAGTTTTACTGAGCTCTGGGAAAAGCTTACATCATGGTTACCTAATTTTATATAGCTTAAGCAGCTCTTCATTGCAGTAATTATGCTTATTGTACTAGGATTATTAGTGTGTTGTATGTTACAATGTTTTAAGTGGATGTGCAAACAAACTGAAAGCTCATATGGAGAGTGGAAAAAGCATAAGCTCAGAGAGAACGTTGAAAATGGCCAATACTTTGCCAAAACCCTCAAAGGAAATGGCATGATATAGCAAAAGAATTTGCAACGGTGAAAGAAAAGGGGGGACTTGATTCGGAGAATGAATGGTTAAACGTAGTTAGTGTAGATTTAGTACAGCTTGGCAAAGAACAGAGCTCGGAGCCCAGCATTCCAAGATAAGGAACTGGCCTTGTGTATAAGATAGTAGGAACAGCCTGCATGCTAAGGAGGAACCCAATTGTCTGGGTAAAGTGTCCATCTGGTCGGGACCAGTTCCGCGGCTTGGGGTCCAGCCAGCTCAGCATTCTAAGCCAAAGGTAAAAGTACACGGTGAAGAAGACTATGAGCCTTCTTCCAGAAGACCCCAGCCCACGACCACCGGACGACAGTACGCATGCAGCAAGGGGAGGAGACTTATGATAATGAGTTCCTAGAAATAATTAGAATAGTAACGCCTTTTCATAGATTCATAGATTCATAGATTGGTCCAGGCCGGAAGGGACCTCCAAAGGTCATCTAGTCCGACCTCCCCGCAGTCAGCAGGGACACCTCCTACTAGACCAGGTTGCCCAGGGCCTCGTCGAGCTTCACCTTGAATATCTCAAGGGAAGGGGCCTCAACCACCTCCCTGGGCAACCTGTTCCAGTGTTCCACCACCCTCACGGTAAAGAACTTTTTCCTAATATCCAATCTAAATCTCCCCTTCTCCAGCTTAAAACCATTGCCCCTCGTCCTGTCGCTGCAGGCCTTTGTAAACAGACCCTCCCCAGCCTTCCTGTAGGCCCCCCTCAGGTACTGGAAGGCCGCTATGAGGTCTCCCCGGAGCCTCCTTTTCTCCAAGCTAAACAACCCCAGCTCCCTCAGCCTGTCCTCATAGGAGAGGTGCTCCAGCCCCCTGATCATTTTGGTGGCCCTCCTCTGGACCCGCTCCATCAGGTCCATGTCCTTTCTATATTGAGGGCTCCAGACCTGCACACAGTACTCCAGGTGAGGTCTCACCAGAGCAAAGTGGTAGAATCACCTCTCTGGATCTGCTGGCAACACTTCTTTTGATGCAGCCCAGGATGTGATTGGCCTTTTGGGCTGTGAGAGCACATTGCCTGCTCATGTCCAGCTTCTCGTCAATCAGCACCCCCAAGTCCCTTTCCTCAGGGCTGCTTTCTAATACCTCATCCCCCAGTCTGTATTTATACTGAGGATTGTTTCTTCCCAGGTGCAGAATCCTGCACTTGCTTTTGTTGAACCTCATGAGGTTCATCTGGGCCCACCTCTCCAGCCTGTCCAGGTCCCTCTGAATGACATCCCATCCCTCCGATGTATCGACAACACCACACAGCTTGGTGTCATCTGCAAACTTGCTGATGGTGCTCTCAATCCCTCTGTCTATGTCTTTGATAAAAATGTTAAACAGTACTGGTCCCAGGACGGACCCTTGAGGGACACCACTAGTCACTGCTCTCCATCTGGACTTAAAGCCATTGAGTACCACCCTCTGGGTGCGACCATTCAGCCAATTCCTTATCCACCGAACCGTCCACCCATCAAATCCGTATCCCTCCAATTTGGCAAGTAGAATGTTGTGAGAACTGTGTCAAAGGCCTTACAGAAGTCCAGATAGATTACATCCATAGGTCGCCCCTTGTCTACTGACCTAGTCACTTTATCATAGAAGGCCACTAGGTTAGTCAGGCAGGACTTGCCCCTAGTAAAGCCACGTTGGCTGTCCTGAATCATCCCCCTGTCCTCCATGTGCCCAAGCATGGCGTCCAGAAGGATCTGTTCCATGATCTTCCCAGGCACAGAGGTGAGGCTGACTGTTCCATGATCTTCCCAGGCACAGAGGTGAGGCTCTAAGAAAATTCTTTTCTTAGAATTAATTATAATAACCCAGCCCACATTAATGAATATGTATGCTTTTCATCATAAATAGATGCTTGTTTTACAACCCGGTGTGCAAGTTTGGAGGAGCGATCCCCCTTGCACCCGGTGCCGCAATAAACACGCCTGCTTTATAACTCTTCGGGAGTTGTAGAGTCTGTTTCCGTGCATCACCCCCCATAATCCAGGAGGAAGTAGTCAATGATCTGCTTATGCACCTAGACATGCATAAGTCTATGGGGCCGGATGGGATTCGCCCAAGGGTACTCAGGGAGCTGGTGGGAGAGCTCACCAAGCCTCTCTCCATCATCTATCAACAATGCTGGTCAACAGGAGAGGTACCAGATGACTGGAGGGTGGCCAACGCGATGCCTATCTACAAGAAGGGCCGGAAGGAGGATCTGGGGAACTACAGGCCTGTCAGCCTGACCTCAGTACCGGGAAAGATCATGGAGAGGATCATCTTGAGTGAGCTCTCACGGCAAGTGCAGGGCAGCCAAGGGATCAGGGCCAGCCAGCATGGGTTTATGAAAGGGAGGTCCTGCTTAACCAACTTGATCTCTTTCTATGACCATGTGACCCGCCTTCTCGATGCGGAGGAGGCTGTGGACGTTGTCTACCTGGACTTTGGTAAGGCCTTTGACACCGTCCCCCACAGCGTTCTCCTGGAGAAGCTGGCGAATCACAGCATAGACAAGTGTACTCTTCACTGGGTAAAAAAACTGGCTGGAGGGCCGTGCCCAGAGAGTTGTGATGAATGGGGTAAAATCCAGTTGGCAGGCAGTCACCAGTAGTGTCCCTCAGGGCTCAGTTTTGGGGCCAGTCTTGTTTAATATCTTTATTGATGATCTAGACAAGGGGATTGAATGCACCCTCAGTAAGTTTGCAGATGACACCAAACTAAGTGGGAGTGTTGATCTGCTTGAGGGTAGGAAGGCTCTACAGAGGGACCTGGACAGGCTGGATCAATGGGCCAAGGCCCATGGGATGAGGTTTAGTGGGGCCAAGTGCCGGGTCCTGCATTTCGGTCACAACAATCCCAGGCAATGCTACAGGCTTGGGGAAGAGTGGCTGGAAAGCTGCCCAGAAGAAAAGGACCTGGGGGTGTTGGTCGCCTGTTGGCTGAACATGAGCCAGCAGTGTGCCCAGGTGGCCAAGAAGGCCAACAGCATCCTGGCCTGTATCAGGAATAGCGTGGCCAGCAGGAGTAGGGAAGTGATCGTGCCTCTGTACTCAGCACTGGTGAGGCCTCACCTCGAGTACTGTGTTCATTTCTGGGCCCCTCACTACAGGAAGGACATTGAGCTGCTGGAACATGTCCAGAGGAGAGCCACCAAGCTGGTGAGGGGTCTAGAGAACAAGTCACATGAGGAGAGGCTGAGGGAAGGGGGCATGTTTAGTTTGGAGAAGAGGAGGCTGAGGGGGGACTTCATTGCCCTCTACAACTCCCTGAAAGGAGGTTGTAGAGAGGTGGGTGTTGGCCTCTTCTCCCAAGTGAATAATGACAGGACCAGAGGAAATGGTGTAAAGTTGTGGCAGGGGAGGTTTAGATTAGGTATTAGGAAGAATTACTTTACTGAAAGAGTGGTCAGGCACTGGAACGGCCTGCCCAGGGAGGTGGTGGAGTCGCCATCCCTGGAGGTATTTAAGAAACGTGTAGACGTGGCACTTCAGGGCATGCTCTAGTGCCTGAGACTGTTGGGGGTTTTTTTGTGTGTTTGTATGTATATGGTTGGACTCAATCTCAAAGGTCCCTTCCAGCCCTGAAGATTCTGTGATTTTTATTTTATATATGTCACATATATCATTGTGCCATGAAAAACAAAATTTCTTCTAGAATTTCTTCAATTACCTTTCAACATTAAATAAAATGTCATTGGAAAAAGACAGCATTTGGAAAAGTAGTCAGATCCAGTGGACAAGTATACAAAGGTTCAAAGTGTTTCACATAGTACAGAAGCCAGTTTTCAGCCTTCAGTGCCTGAGAAAATTTTCGTTCTGTTATGGTTCAAGGAAAAACATCATCTCTGAGTAAGGATACAGTGAGTGATACACCTGGGAAGAGTTAATTTGGAGCTTATTGGCCTTTATTGTCTTCAGAAAACTACTATGAAGAGCCCTGAATCTCTGCAGGGTCAGATTACATTTCATCAACTGCCAAAGAATGAATGGAAGGAGATGCCTGGTTTGCAAGCAGGCTAAAAACATGAGGTAGCAAAATAATTTTTTTGGTGGACAAGAAAAACTGACAGCTACAAAACACAATCATACAACAGTACTTAATACTATCAAAATCATTACTTTGCTATTAAGTAAATGCAAGAAACAAAAGGCAAATGATCAAACATACTACTTTGCAGCTATTTGATACTGCAAAGTTTTTGCATCACAAAAAAAAAAAAAGTGTAGTGAATTACTTCCCAGAGAGAATGGTTTTGGGGACCAAAACTATTTAAAATACTAATATCATCAAATATTTATAACATTTTAATATATATATAACATTTTAAACTGAATCATCATCAGAATAAATATTTCTTTCTAACAGAATAGTATTCTCAGATTACTGCTCACCAAAATCACACTATATACAACATTTGTTTCACCATTTACTTCAGCATAATAAAGTACAGAAGAGAGGGTGGGGGAAAGTGGTGCCCAGTATCAGGACAAGAGGAAATGGGCACAAACTTGAACATAGATAGTTCCATCTAAACATGAGGAGGAATTTCTTTACTTTGAGGGTGGCAGAGCACTGGAAGAGGCTGCCCAGAGAGGTGGTGGAGTCTCCTTCTCTGGAGACATTCAAAACCCACCTGGACACGTTCCTGTGCAACCTGCTCTAGGAGGACCTGCTTTGGCAGGGGGTTGGACTAGATGATCTCCAGAGGTCCCTTCCAACCCCATATCATTCTGTGAAAGATTAAATCACAGAAAGAAAAGAAATAGAGAGAAATTACTTCAAAAAATAACACCTTGGAACTCTAACGGCATCATGACAGAGAGAAGAAAAAGCATTGTTTAGAAGCATATCACTATTAAAATCAAACACCAAAAGAAAAATAGCTATAAGGCACTTTGTATGTGCAAATAATTAGCATCTGCAGTTCTTAGGTCATTATTTTTCAGCACTATATTAAAAAAAGAAAGGTGATTAAAAAAATTAATTTAAAAAAGAATGCATACAGATGTTGCCACTGATATTTCTATATTGCTGTTTCTGTTATATTGAAAGCTATTTTCTGTTAAATCAAATACTTCTACTGAGAAAAAGCATCTAGAAATTATGAACAAAATACACTGAAATATAGTAACCATGATTACTTATACATAGAATGCTACCAATCCATCTAAGACAGAGAACGTGCAGTGAATATGACAAAGGGTATAGCTGGGACATAAATCAAGATTTATAATGATGGTCTTTAAGAAATGAATGTGGACATGATTTACTGGGAAAAAAATCAAACATTTTTCTGTCCTATACAGTACATAAAAGGTTTTATAACAAAATAACTGAAGCTTCAATTCTTCAAACACAGATATACGGTGTTTTTTTCCACAGAGAGAACTACTATATCATTAGGAGTACATATGAGAATCACATTATCTACAGTGTTCAAATGTAGAACTACTTACCTATGCAGAGGAAAGAATGAAACATGAGTAGACTACTATGAACAGATTTATGTTATTTCCTTAAAATTCTTAGTTAAACACACTTTAATAGCTGTGATGTTTTCATATTCACAGCATTCCTCTAAACTTCTGTTAAAAAAAAAAAACTTTTTTTCTTAAACATCAGCTAGTGTTTATCTCCATACATTTACTAGTTTTCATACAAGATAAGACTTCAAGCAGGAGATGTACTTACACAGACTCAGTATCTTTTTCTTTTTTCATTATTCCTGATAAACCAAAAGGCTTCCTCTTCCGTGGTTTTATCCCTATGAAGCAAACACTTTTCATTTAAAGGTCGAAGAGATGAGTATATATTTAGCAACGTCAGACAACGAATTAAGGACAACATGAGCCAGCAATGTGCACTCACAGCCCAGAAAGCCAACCGCATCCTGGGCTGCATCCCCAGCAGCGTGGCCAGCAGGTCAAGGGGGGAGATTCAGCCCCTCTGCTCCACTCTGGTGAGACCCCACCTGGAGTACTGTGTCCAGCTCTGGGGCCGCAGCACAGGAATCACAGAATCTTCATGGTTGGAAGGAACCTTTGAGATCATCGAGTCCAAACACAAAAAAAAAAAAAAAAAAAAACCACACCACACAAAAAAACCTCTAACGCCCCCACCCCAAAACACCACACCCACCGACACAAACCAACAATCTCGGGCACTAGAGCATGCCCTGAAGTGCCACATCTACACTTTTCTTAAATACCTCCAGGGAGAGTGACTCAACCACCTCCCTGGGCAGGCCGTTCCAGGGCCTGACCACCCTCTCAGTAAAGTAATTCTTCCTAATATCTAATCTAAACCTCCCCTGCCACAACTTTACACCATTTCCTCTGGTCCTCTCATTATTCACTTGGGAGAAGAGGCCAACACCCACCTCTCTACAACCTCCTTTCAGGGAGTTGTAGAGGGCAATGAAGTCCCCCCTCAGCCTCCTCTTCTCCAAACTAAACATGCCCCGTTCCCTCAGCCTCTCCTCATATGACTTGTTCTCTAGACCCCTCACCAGCTTGGTGACTCTCCTCTGGACACGCTCCAGCACTTCAATGTCCTTCCTGTAGTGAGGGGCCCAGAACTGAACACAGTACTCAAGGTGAGGCCTTCTTGTAGATAGGCATGTTGGCCACCCTCCAGTCATCTGGTACCTCTCCTGTTGACCAGCATTGTTGATAAATAATGGAGAGAGGCTTGGTGAGCTCTCCCACCAGCTCCCTGAGTACCCTTGGGCGAATCCCATCCGGCCCCATAGACTTATGCATGTCTAGGTGCATAAGCAGATCATTGACTACTTCCTCCTGGATTATGGGGGGGTTGTTCTGCTCTCCATCCTTATCTTCCAGCTCAGGAGGCTGAACACCCTGGGGGTAGCTGGGCTGACTGTTGAAGATGGAGGCAAAGGTGGCATTAAGTATCTCAGCCTTCTCCTCGTCCTTGGTTGCAATGTTTCCCCCCACATCCAGTAAGGGATGGAGATTCTCCCTGCCTCTCTTTTTATTGTTGACATATTTATAAAACCTTTTTTTGTTGTCCCTTATATTAATGGCCAGGTTGAGTTCCAGCTGGGCTTTTGCCTTCCTAATTTTTTTTCTGTATAACCTAACGAGATCTCTGTACTCCTCCTGAGTTGCCTGTCCCTTCATCCAAAGGTGGTAAACACTCCTTTTTTCCCCTAAGTCCCATCAAAAGCTCTTTGTTCAACCAGGCTGGCCATTTTCCCTGCCCTTTCATCTTGTGCCTTATGGGGACAGCCTGCTCCTGGGCCTTTAGGATTTCCTTCTTGAAGAGCATCCAGCCTTCCTGGACCCCTTTGCCCCACAGGATTATCTCCCAAGGGACTCTCCCAACCAGGATTCTGAACAGGCTAAAGTCTGCCCTCTGGAAGTCCAAGGTGGGGGTTTTGCTAACCCCCTTCCTTACCTCACTAAGAATTGAAAACTTGACCATTTCATGATCGCTAAGACCAAGACTGCCTCCGACCTCCACGTCTCCCACTAGTCCTTCTCTGTGAAAAGTAGGTCTAGCGAGGTGCCTCCCCTGGTAGGCTCTCCTACCAGTTGCGTCAGGAAGTTATCTTCCATACACTCAAGGAACCTCCCAGCCTGCCTGCTCTCTGCTGTGTTGTATTTCCAGCAGATATCTGGTAGGTTGAAGTCCCCAACCAGAACAAGGGCTGGCAATTGCGAGACTTCAGCCAGCTGCTTACAGAATACTTCATCTGCCTCCTCATCCTGGTTGGGTGGTCTATAGCAGGCGCCCAACACAAAATCCCCCTTGTTAGCCTTCCCCTTCATCCTTACCCATAAACACTCAACTTCATAGTCACTGGAATCTAGCTCTATACAGTCAAAACACTCCCTAATGTACAGAGCCACACCCCCGCCTCTCCTTCCTTGCCTATCCCTTCTGAGGAGCTTATAGCCATTCATCGCAGCATTCCAGTCGTGACAGTCATCCCACCACATTTCCATGATGGCAACTGTCATAGCTGTCCTGCTGCACAATGGCTTCCAGCTCATCCTTTTTGTTGCCCACGCTACGTGCATTAGCATAGATGCACTTGAGCTGGGCTCCTGATTTCACTCTCATCCTTGGCCCTTTACCCCCAGGCTCATTACCAGTGGGCCTGGTTTTATCCCCTTCCCCCTTCACTTCTAGTTTAAAGCTCTGTCCATGAGCTTTGTTAACTCCTGAACTAGTATCCTTTTCCCCTTTCGGGATAGGGTTTTCCCATTGTTCGCAACCAGAAATTTCTAAACGTCTATCCCTTTCTCAAATGAAATGACAGAGCGAGAGTCCTCACTAATCCAGCATCCTTCAAGCCTTGGCATGCTTCCCTTGGGTTTAATCCTGACAGGCCCAGTTAGCTCCCCTTCTCCCCTCATATCTAGTTTAAATCCCTACCAATGAGCCCTGCTAACTCCTGCCCCAAAAATTCTTCTCCCCCCCAGGACAGGTGCATCCCATTTGCCACCAGCAGGCCAGGCGTCTTGTATAGCTGCCTATGCTTGAAAAACCCAAAGCCCTGCTGATAACACCAGTCCCAGAGCCACGAGTTGACCTGTTGCCTCTTCCTATTAATTTCCTCATTCATGGTTGCCACTGAAGGGATAGAGGAGAACACAACTTGCGTTCCCGATCCCTTAAGCAGCCGTCCCAAGGCTTTAAAATCTCTTTTAATTGATTTTGGCCTCCTTCTACCCACTTCATCACTACCCACCTGAAATACTAACAGGGGGTAATAATCAGAGTAGTTTACCAGGGCAGGAAGTTTTTCCAACATGTCCCTAACCCATGCCCCAGGGAGGCAGCAGACTTCCCTGTGAAGTGGGTCAGGGCGGCATATTGGTCCCTCTGTCCCCCTCAGTAGAGAGTCACCCACAACAATGACCCGTCTGCTTTTCCTTTTGGAGCTAGTAGTGATGCCGGGTCTATGGTGACTTGTTCTTTCTGACTTCTCTAGCCTGGGTGTACTGTTCTCCTCTCCAACAGCCAGTTCCTCCTGCAGGACTCCATACCTGTTCTGCAAGGGTAACTGGGAAGGTGGGAGGGGGATGGAGGGGACTTGCCTGCTTCCCCGAGCAGGGACCTATTTCCAATCCCCCCCTTCTCCGAGATCTCCTCCTATTGCTTAGTGACAAGAGGGGAGGGGGTCCTCTGATTTATGTGGGGCCTCAACCTGTTCCCTTTCTCTCAGGGAGCGGGCCCACCAGTCAATCTCTCTCTCACACTCCCTGATACTCCTCAACCTCTCCACTTCATCCTTCAGCTCAGCCACCAGGCTGAGCAGATCATTCACCTGTTCACATCTGATACAGGTGTTGTCTCCGCTACCCTCCATTGCAAGTGCCAGGCTCCGGCACTCTCTGCAGCCAGAGGCCTGGATGCCCACATGTTTGCATGGGGCCTCGGTCTGGGTGTCCACAGCTTTTCGAACAACAGCCTTTGACCGGGTAGCAACCATGGCTGGATCTCTACAAACAACTGACACCTTGCGACTCGAGGGTCAGTTGGGATGAGCCCCCTAATCCTCTGGCCACTTAGAGGGATTGAACTTACCTCATACACTGGTAGAGGCTCACCGCCCTGCCGTACAGACTGCAGCTGGCTGAGGCACCCGCCAGGGCACACACACAAGCACTGGATGCTCGCTCTGTGCTCTATAAGCAGGGACTAGTCCCTGCCCTCCCTGAGGCTTCTTATAACCCGGTGGCTAGATCAAACGGGAGGTGGTGGGTGGTGGTGGCTCCACCCAGGCTCACTCAGCAGCACCACCCACCAGCTGACAGCCCCAGTACAAGCAGAGGGCTTGTCCCAGCTTCAAAAAGCCCCAAAAAGAGCTTCTCATCATGACATGGACATGTTGGAATAGGGCCAGAGGAGGCCACGAAGATGCTCTGAGGGCTGGAGCCCCTCTGCTGTGAGGACAGGCTGAGAGAGTTGGGGGGGTTTGTGGGAGACTGGCTAGCTGAGAAGGGTCGCGTAGACATGATCCAGCTGGCCGAGCAAGAACTTGAGAAACATCGGATTCAGCCCCCGTAACTGCTGAGCTGGCAAGGACACCCTGTCCTTGACTGTAACTGTTGTATGATAACAGGGAGATTGCAGCTGCTCAGGCATGGGAAAAGAGGATGAAAGTAACTGTAAAGAAGGAACTAAGGGCGGGGTTGAAGTTTGGAGGACAGGCCAATCAGAAAGATGTATTGCAGAATATGTATTAGCTAATTATAATGAAGCATAAAAGACGGCTGTACTATTCAATAAACGAAGCTTGCTGATCACTCATATTGAGTGACCCTGTCTTCCCTCCGTCGCGACAGGGGTTCAGCCTGGAGAAGAGGTGGCTCCAGGGAGACCTTAGAGCCCCTTCCAGTCCTTAAAGGGGCTCCAGGAAAGCTGGGGAGGGACTCTTGATCAGGGAGGGGAGCCATAGGATGAGGGGTAACTGTTTTAACCTGAAAGAGGGTTGAGTGATATGAGATCTCAGGAAGAAATTCTTCAGTGTGAGGGTGGTGAGACACTGGAACAGGTTGCCCAGAGAAGCTGTGGCTGCCCCATCCCTGGAGGGCTTCAGGGCCAGGTTGGATGGGGCTTTGAGCAACCTGGTCTGGTGGGAGGTGTCCCTGCCCATGGCAGGGGGTTGTAACTAGATGATCTTTACGGTCCCTTCCAACCCAAACCATTCTACGATTCTATGAAATTTCTTCACAGTCACTAGTACAGGGCAATGTTTTGGATTTGTGCTGGAAACAGTGTTGATAACACAGGGATGGTTGGATGGTTTAGCTCTTGCTGAGCAGTGCTTGCACAGTCAAGGCCTTTTCTGCTCCTCATACCCACCAGCGAGCAGGCTGGGGGTGCACAAGAAGCTGGGAGGGAACACAGCTGGGACAGCTGACCCCAACTGACCAAAGGGATATTCCATGCCATATGACATCATGCTCAGCATATAAAGCTGGGGGAAGGAGAAGGAAGGGGGGAGGGGGCGTTTGGAGTGATGGCGTTTGTCTTCCGAGGTCACTGTTACTTGTGCTGGAGCCCTGCTTTCCTGGAGATGGCTGAACACCTGCCTGCCCATGGGAAGCAGGGAATGAATTCCTTGTTTTGCTTTGCTTGTGTGTGCACGGCTTTTGCTTTCCCTGTTAAACTGTCTTTATCTCAACCCACGAGTTTTCTCGCTTTTACCCTTCTGATTCTCTTCCCCATCCCAACTGGGGGAGTGAGCGAGTGGCTGTGTGGGGCCTAACTGCCTACTGAGGTTAAACATCAGCAGCTTCATACAAAAAAAATAAAATGGTTCAAGCAACACATTAATAATATAAGTCTTTATAAAACTGATCTGCATTGTATATCCAACTCTCCAAGCTGGGTATGCTAGATTGTCACTTATTTTATAGAAGATGGGTGCACTGCCAATTTTGAGGCAAGGGACTCTGTTCACAGAAACTCAACAGGAGCTATTGCTCCATCTGATCCTGAATAGCCAATGAACTTGGATCAGAAACTGAACTCTGCCTCTCTCAGCTACTGCAGTTCAAAACCTTGTTCTTATTTCCCTGCATTTTCCCAGTAGCTGCAAGCCCCGTCTCTCTTAAAAAGTAGGATCTTGGTCCTGTAAAAACAAGAACATCTCCTGGCTTCCCAGCTGATGCCGAGTTCATGATTTCCCAGTGCTGTAGCCAGTTATAATGCTGGCTCCTACTGAGTCTGGAACTATGCCTCCCATCTGTCTTGTCTTCCCTGTTTTTAGCACTGGATATATATAGCTTTACTGTACTAAAGTTTGCTTTCATACCCATTTAATATACTAAAATTAAAATACATTTAAATATTCCATCAGACTTACTGTCATGTCTGCTTCTCTCCCCAATTTTTGATGAATCAAAGTATACTGCCAAACTTTAAACAAAATGACCGAGTGCAAGCATCTCGTCCAACTAGTCTACGGTTTTGTTTTGATGTAAGGTACTACCTACAGCAAGCTTTTGAAAAAAGTGGTGGAAATAATTTGGTTTCCAAATTTTAACAACTGACAATTTGATCATATAATTAAAAAAAACACTATACTCCCCTTTACAGAAATACATTACACAGCACATAAGGAATCTCTTCACTTTTAGAAATATTCAGCATGAAATAACTCAAAACTTCTCACAAATCAGGTAGCTATAAACACAGCCATATTTTATAGTTTAATAGAGACAGAAATTGCTCCAACATTGTTTTCAAACGCTAGTCTGGGATTTATTTCCTTTCTGTGTTTTATCCAGCCCAAAACAATGACAAATGGAATATGAGAGTAGTTTCTGAACATGAATCTTCTCTGCTTCAGTCAAAAAAGATTTTTAGTCTCAGCTGCAATCTTGGTAACTTAAAAGTTGTTGGCTGCTATAGCTATACTGTCAACTCCTCTGTCCCAAAAGTAAATATATAGATTATGCAAATAAAGCAGTTCTTAAGAACTTAAAACAATCTCCTAAGCAAAATAAGCTACACCAACAAAGGAAGGCTTTTCGACCATAACATTGCATTAGAATTGGTATAACTAACATGACAATGGAAAGAGCCTGGACCATGTTTTGACACTTGTAAATTAAGTTACACAGTCATAAGTGAACCAAATCCAAACCTCTGCAAAGACAGGGTCTTAGCCAAAATATATTTATAAGAAACATTAAAATTCTCTGACCATCATGCATCAGGCTTATAAAGTATTGTAGGTCTCATTTTCATAGAAGTTTGTTTCTAAAAAGAAAAACAGCTTTTTGGTCTATTGGAATACTTTAAAGTTATACAAATTCACATGTGAATATCCTTCTCTCCTCGGTTTCAGGTCCTATCCACAGGAACGTTAGGTAAATAACTATGCTACAACAACTCACCTTCAACTGCGCTGGATGCGTTACATTATTCAAATTCAACAAGGCCTTAAAGAAATGACAATGAAGATAAACATTAGCTTAAATTTAATATCAAATGAAGGTCAAACCCTAAGATATTTTAACAACTATTAATATTTCCTGAAAATACTAAGTAATCTAATTAAAAATTTAGGTGGTAAATAAAACCCACAATTACTCTGCCAATGGTCAAACAGATTGCAAAATCATACATGTACAGCAAATCATTAAATATTTTCACTCTTTCATACTGAAAAACTAAAATACTAGTGCACCCTGTCTAGATACAATTTCATTGCCTATGTTATTACAAGCACATTTCTAATTTGTTTCTTCTCATTTAAAATTGCATCTATAATATAATGTAAGGCTTTTGATTTATCTTCTTTTAATGAACAAGAGCTATGTAAAGAAAAATAAAAAAAGAAAAAGCATAGCTCTAGCCCTAATTTTGAGATTCACACTTTTTCTAACTCTGTATTGTTAGTTTCCTCTTCATAGCCAGTTACCTGGACAGTTAAAAGTGATGTGCAGAATCTTAAACATAGCAATTAAGAAGATAAAAAGCTTTTAAAAAATCATTAAGACTAAACAGGACAAAAAAGCAGATAGCACTGGTTAAGTGCCATATCTAAATAAATTATTATGGCTTCCCATTATAGTTGTGTGATTGTGGAGGAATGGCTGAGTGAAAAGGGGCACGACTTGATTACAATGAGCAACCCAGTCTTTGATAGGGATGAAAGCCCGGAGGAGGCTGTGAACTCTCCTTGAGAAACAGAAGTATGAAGAAGTAGCTACATGATAAGTAAGTGATAAGCGGTACTGCCTCCGGGAGATAGAGAAACATCTGCTGCGCGTGGACAAGAGGTCTGCACTAATTGTGTGAGCGCTCTAGGTGCGTGAACAGAGACTGTAAGCCAATCGTATAGCTGTCGCTAGTGCGTGCTCTGCTTATCTGTCTTTATATACTCTGTGAGAACTTGAATAAAGTGAGAACGACCATACTCATATTGAGACTCATCGTTACTCCGGGTCCGTCTCCCACTCCGACATCTGGTAGCAGAGGATGCCCAGAGATCGATGGTTCAGCGGGACTGAGTTCTCCGAGTCTGCAGTAAGCAGCTAGAGGAGGGGAGTGGGAAACCACGGCTGGGAGGAATGCTGCTCGGGCGCAAAGGCGGGAGCAGACAACGGTGCGAGGTGGCCTCTCGCCTCCCAGGCGCAGTGATGCAAGTAGAAGCTGCGGCCACACTACTCGCTGGAATCCTCTCTAAGAGAGGGAATGAAGTACTGGCGAAACTGTTGATAAAGTTAATTAAATTAGGACAGCGATGGGGTCATTTTTCTGACACACCTATGCTGTTTTCTGTCTCGGAATGGCGGGATTTTGGAGGGACGATGTGGCAAAAAACAATCGAGGGGGATGAAAAAGAGGAGAAGGAGATAAAGACTGTCCGTGGGTTGTGGCATACTGTGCTAGAGACTTTAGAAGCGATGAAAGCGGAGCGGGAAGTAGCCTGTGCAGCTGCTCAAATGTTAGGTCCAGGAGCAGCCACCTTAAAACCTCAAAGTAAGCCTGGACCTATTGCGCGGTTCTTTGGGCTGCCCGCGGTAAAGGGAATGACCGGGACTGTGTGCAAAACTGTTGCTGAAATTCGAGCTAATGAGGACTCTGACCCTCCTGAGAAAAGTAAAGACTTACCGCTGAACCCCTTGCAAAACTCGGAAGAAGCGGAAGTGACCGATGCGAAACCAGAACAGAAAAGTAATGCACATGCGGAAGCGCCTCCTCAGAAAACTCCAGCAGAGAAGGGGCCTGAAACGTCTACTGATCTCATCGATTTGGGAGGAGCAGCGTGTCGGCCTCCGCCCACAGCACCGCCTCCAGCAACTCCGCCTCTCTTGTATCCACCGCTACCCTCCTCCAGTGATTCGTCTGGTCCACCAACTCCACCCCCTGACAAGAGTCGTAAACTGTCCACAGACAAAATGTTACAGACAGTTTTAAGGCGCCTCGAGGAGTTAGATTTATGTGTGGCGAGGAAGGATGATAACATGCCTCCATGGCTAGTGAATCCCTCAACACCCCCGAGAACTGCACGCTGGAATGGCATTATTAGAGACGCTATATTAGAAGGACAGTGGGGAGCAGCCGCTAGTCTGAGCGGAACTCCACCTCTCGCGTGTCCCGTCGTACATGTAAACAATACTGGGAAATGGGAACCACATGATTGGAAAATTTTACAACAAGCTCACACCACCATCTCAACTTATGGAGTAAAATCTGAGGCTACCCGACAAATTGCCAGCTGGATTTTTTCTGCTGATCTGATGTGTCCATATGATTGTCGTAACCTAATGAGACTGTTGCTTACTCCGACACAATATTTGTTGTGGGAGTCCTCCTGGCAACAACGAGCCATGAATGAAGCAGCTCGAAGACAAGGGGAGGGAGACCCCCTCCGTGGAGTCACGGCAGAGATGTTCGCAGGGCACGGAAAATTTAGTGACTTGCAAGTACAGTTGACGTTTCCAGCAAACCTCTTACAGCGATCGGCGCAACTTGCCCTAGAGGCGTTTCACGGCCTCCCGGGATCTACTATTCCGTCATTTGGTACCATGATGCAAGGAACTACAAAAAAATATAGTAACTTTGTTGACCGACTGTGGGAAGCAATCATGAATCACCCTGATTTAGATGACAGCGGCAAACAACAGATGTTCAAAGTATTGGCCTTTGACAATGCCAATAAGACCACCAAGCAAATTCTAGCCAGTCTACCAAAAGGAGCAGGCGTTGAAGAAATGTTATTGAGAGTAGAAAGGACTGAAGCTCAAAAACAAAGCACCACGGTCTATCATAGACTCCAAGATTCGACCACAAAAAACCGAGCTCGCGACTCAATTGCGCACACTAACTGATGTCCAAACCCTGCTTGGAGACATCCAATGGGTGCGGAACTGTGTTGGCATTTCCAATACCGACATTGCACCCTTAACAGAATTATTGAGAAGCAATCATCCAGCCAACGGCGTTACTCTGACGGCGACGCAGCAAGCAGCACTACAACAAATTGCACAAAAACTGCAATCGACGTGGTCATCTCGACGCATTTTAATGTTGCCAGTGTCTCTGATAATATGTAATGGGAAAGATTCACCATATGCAGTCATTTGTCAGTGGCAAAACAAAAAGGGGGAACTTGCTACTCCCTTCTCCTCCTTTGGTGATGCCACTGACAAATGTGAAGGGAAGGTAACAAAAGAGAATGTGTTCAATGTCTTAGAATGGGTGTTCTTAAGTGTACAGCCAAAAATGAGCATTCAAACGCGAACTGAAGCAGTAGGTGAATTGATACGAAAAAGAAGATCACGAATCATAGAAATCAGTGGTAAAGAACCAGAGGATATTAGCATACCTGTTAACGCCTTAGATTTAGAATGGTGGCTGCGTAATGACGCTGCCATGCAAGAGGCCTTGTTAGGCTACAGTGGGAGAGTGCATTCACAACAGCCACAAGGGAAATTGTGGCAAGTTCTAAAAAGAAATCAGTGGCTAGAAAGACCCAAGGTACGGAGAGACCCATTGTCAGATGGTATCACTGTGTATACAGATGCAGGCAAACGCTTGCAGCGTGCAGCCTGTGTTTGGCAGGAAAAAGGTCAATGGTGTCAGCATATCATAGAGGGACAACCTCGAGATTCCCTTCAAACATTGGAACTAACCGCAGTAGTATGGGCCTTGAACAATTGGCTAAGCACTCCCTTGAATGTAGTAACAGACTCATTATATGTGGCTGGAATAGTGCCACGCCTGGAAGACGCTCAACTTAGAGAGACAGCTAATGCTAGGCTGGGGAGTTTATTTATTCGGTTGTGATCTCTACTTGACCAACGAACAGACGCCTGTTGTGTTATCCATATTCGTAGTCATCAGCTAGACCTTGGATTAGGCCAGGGCAATCAATTTGCTGACAGCCTGGTTAGTCCAGTGTGTCATGTGCCTCCTATGGATAAATTTCAACAAGCTAGGCAGAGCTTTGAAGGAGATAGGACCGTTGGCTTGTTGGGCTGAAAAACAAGCTAAAGTCACCACTGAGGTAATAGAAACTCTGTTAGGAGATCAAAATAGCTTACGTCATGTAATTTTGCAGAATAGAGCGGCAATTGACTTTTTGCTATTAGCTCAAGGTCATGGTTGCGAGGATTTTGAAGGCATGTGCTGTATGAATTTGTCCGATCACAGCGAATCAATTCATAAACAGTTGCAGTGGTTAAAAGAGCATGCAAACAAAATTCGTCAAAACCATGGGTTTTTAGATGGGTGGCTGACTAACTTGTTTGGGAATATGCCACAATGGTTAGTAGGCTTGCTTGTTGAAGGCTTGCGCATTATAATAACCCTTATGATCATAGGTCTGTGCTTATGTTTAGTGCTTAGTTGTATTAAGAGAGCTACGTTAAAAGTAGTAAACCAAGCCTGGATTGCTCAAAAACAAGAAGGGGGAATTGTGGAGGAATGGCTGAGTGAAAAGGGGCACGACTTGATTGCAATGAGCAACCCAGTCTTTGATAGGGATGAAAGCCCGGAGGAGGCTGTGAACTCTCCTTGAAAAACAGAAGTATGAAGAAGTAGCTACATGATAAGCAAAAGATAAGCGGTACTGCCTCCGGGAGATAGAGAAACATCTGCTGCGCATGGACAAGAGGTCTGCACTAATTGTGTGAGCGCTCTAGGCACGTGAACAGAGACTGTAAGCCAATCGTATAGCTGTCGCTAGTGCGTGCTCTGCTTGTCTGTCTTTATATACTCTGTGAGAACTTGAATAAAGTGAGAACGACCATACTCATATTGAGACTCATCGTTACTCCGGGTCCGTCTCCCACTCCGACATGTGATGGATACATTTGACCCCTTGACAAAACTAGTGGTAGTTTGGTACAGACTCTTAAGGAGGTAAAGGCCTGAGTCATAGCTGGGCCAAGAACTCCTCAACCTGTTCTCTGAAAACCCACAAAGGAGCAGAGTGACATAATGAGCATCGATGCATATGGGCTTGGGTCACCAATCATGCGATCAACACACCAATAGCAGGTGGCTTTTCCAAGACTCATTTATCAAGGAACAAAGAAACTTGTAGGTACAAGGAGTATTGTGCATACCTTTTCCATCACATGTGATTTGACTACAAGCCAACCACTTTATCCCATAAATATGACAGCCTGAGTGAGCCTTCTTCAAGCTCTCCCTGCTGGCCAGCGTGGCTGCATGGCGATGATGTCACCTCAAGCTTGGACACCTCTCAAGGTTGCTCCTTGAAGCAGAGACACCTTTTACCAACTGCAGATCTTTGGTAAGTGACCGATATCACACATAACCTTGTATTATAGTGCACTAAGATTTTGTCTTGGTAATTTTGATTCTGTCTTGGTAACTTTGAATCATTGTTATATCCTTTGTGCAGTACAGTACTAGAGTGAACCTTGCCATCGAACTTTGTTAAGTTGCACTTTTACAACATCATATTTCAATAAAACCACTTCTGCTGATACCTTTGGCAGCAGTCTAAATCATCCATTTTTGACAAATGCATAGTCAGCAGGATCCTAAATCAGAATTTGCAACAAGTTGACACAAGATAAGTCAGTTGTCATTGCCAAGGGCAATCCTAACCCTCACTCTTTCAGTCTGGCTAGGTCTAGAATTTATTTTACCCTGCCATTTTAGGAACCAAACTTGCAGAAAACCAGTGATTTTCAGTAAAACCTTAGGAGTTAAAATGGCAGAATCACACCAGCACTTGTGCAAGTGCAAAAAAAGCAGAGAGCACATGCAAACAGGCACCATTACTTTCAGCCCCTACTATGAATTAGCCCCTTGGCCTGTATTTGAAATGGTAACTTGCAACTGAACCAACAAAAGTAAAACCAAAGTTTATCATGTTAGCACTGTGACACAGGGGTTATTACTTATCTTTCTGTAATCATTTTGATGGAGTATACACAAGTTTATATATACATGTTAAAGATAAGACAGGAAAAAAACCCACAAAACTGTTCCCAATTCTATCCTCTAAGGCAGCCAAACTTCAACCCCCCACCCGTTGCACCTTATGCAACTACTTTAAGTAAGAGACTGAAATCTTGAAAATTTCAGTTACAAGCAACTAGAAGTAAAAAGATTGCGGAAACCTCAAATACAGAAACTACTTTCACTCCTGCCCCAAAACACGTGTGCTAGTAAGTACTCTAAATTAATTATCTTTATTATGAAATTACAATTATTCTAGAGCATCCACCATAAAACCAAGAGCCATGCAGTTTTCAGGGTGTTTACACATAAAATAAAAGGTGTACTTGCAAGCGTTTTCCAGTGTTTTCACCCGTACTCTTTTCAAAATGAATGTCATACTCTTAGTCTTAAAAGAAGTAGCTGATATAAAAAGATCTTAGATAAAAGAAACATGGAGACTACAAGCTTCAGTTTGTTTTTAAGTAGTACAACACAACAAATCATTGCACTGCACTTAGAGATACCACAATAAAAGTAAAAAATAATTTAGCAGTGAATTAGCATTGTGAATTAAACAACTGGGATTAACTGCATGAATCAAATACATATTAAGTACCTCAAATGGTTCTATTTGTAATAAAACCACCAACATGTATATTTAACTCATATGTATATTATATATATAATATATATATAACATGTATATTTAACTTAATTTAAGGTCAATCTCAAATAGCAGTCTTAAATGCCCTTTAAGCTTCACAGAATCACAGAATGATATGAGGTCAGAAGGGACCTCTGGAGATCATCTAGTCCAACCCCCTGCCAAAGCAGGTCCACCCAGAGCAGGTTGCACAGGAACGTGTCCAGGCAGGTTTTGAATGTCTCCAGAGAAGGAGACTACACCACCTCCCTGGGCAGCCTGTTCCAGGGCTCTGCCACCCTCAAAGTAAAGAAATTCCTCCTCATGTTTAGATGGAACTATCTATGTTCAAGTTTGTGCCCATTTCCTCTTGTCCTGTCACTGGGAACCACTGAAAAAAGACCTGCCCCTTCCTCTTGACACCCATCCTTGAAGTATTTATAAGCATTGATCAGATCCCCCCTCAGTCTTCTCTTCTCCAGACTAAAAAGGCCCCAAGTCCCTCAGCCTCTCCTCATAAGAGAGATGCTCCAGGCCCCTAATCATCTTTGTGGTCCTCTGCTGTACCCTCTCCAGCAGTTCCCTGTCCTTCTTGAACTGGGGAGCCCAGAAATGGACACAGTACTCCAGATGGGGCCTCACCAGGGCAGAGTAGAGGGGCAGGATAACCTCCCTCAACCTGCTGGTCACACTCTTCCTGATGCACCCCAGGATGCCCTTGGCCTTGGCCACGAGGGCATATTGTCAGCTCATGGTCATACTACTGTCCACCAGGACTACTAGGTCTTTCTCCTCAGAGGTGCATTCCAGCAGGTCAGCCCCCAACCTGTACTGGTGCAGGGGGTTATTTCTCCCCAGGTACAGCACCCTACACTTGCCTTTGTTGAAGTTCATCAGGTTAAATCATTCAGTTATTAAATAACT
This sequence comes from Numenius arquata, assembly GCF_964106895.1. Classification (NCBI taxonomy): domain Eukaryota; kingdom Metazoa; phylum Chordata; class Aves; order Charadriiformes; family Scolopacidae; genus Numenius; species Numenius arquata. The sequence goes on along the minus strand of NC_133615.1, from coordinate 20,097,508 downwards.
TCAAAAGCAAGTCTAATTATTCAATATGACAAGATGAAACACAAATTCCTAAGGGAAATACCTAGTTGCGGGCAATGACGCTGGGAGGAACAGACGGATCCAGTCGATTAATACATGGCTCCATGGCTGGTGTCGCCGCCATAACTTCGGTTTCTTTGACAATGGAATGGCCTATACAGCACCGGGCTTGTTGACATCAAATGGGAGACACCTCTCTCAAAGGGGGAAAAGGGTACTTGCCCAAGACATTGCGGGGTTGAATGACAGGGCTTTAAACTAGATGTGAAGGGGGAGGGGGGGAATAACATTAGGCTTGTCTGCGACAAGCTGTGGGGTATCTCATCAGGGTTAGAGGGACAGGGTGCTAGTAAGGGCCTTCACCCTGTTGCCCTGAGACAGGCTGGGGACACTGCACTGCTGTCAAAGTCTTATGGAGATGAGCCAGCAGCTCCTGAGGTAGTTGAAGTCAACAGAGAAACACCTGTGAGACACCTCAAGGGGTGTTCCCCTAAGAAGGTGGCACAGCCAACAGCCCAGCTGAAGTGCCTCTACACAAATGCATGCAGCATGGGCAACAAACAGGAGTTGGAAGCTACCATGCTGCTGGAAAGCTGTGATGTAGTGGCCATCACTGAAACCTTGTAGGATGAATCCTACAACTGGAGTGTGGCTATTGGGGGCTACAAGCTGTTCAGAAGGGACAGGTGAGGAAGGAGGGGCGGGGGTGTTGCCCTCTATGTTAAGGAATGGATAGAGAGTGAGAAGATGTCCCTAAAGCCCTCCCTGGGGTCAGATGAAGTGAGAGTTGAGAGCCTGTAGGTGAGGATTAAGGGGCAGGCCAATATGAGGGACACTGTTGTGGGTGTTTATTACAGGCCACCTGACCAGGATGGGGAAGTTGATGAGGCCTTTTACAGTCAGCTCAAAGTAGCCTCGCAATCATAGGCCTTGCTTCTCATGGGGGACTTCAATCACCCTGATATCTGCTGGGAAGGCTACTCAGCCAGGCATGTACAGTCCAGGAGGTTCCTCCAGTGTATTGATGATAACTTCTTGACTCAGGTGGTGGAGGAGCCAACAAGGAGAGATGCACTACTGGACCTAGTGCTGACAAACAAAGAGGGACTGGTGGAGGACATTAAGGTTGGGGGCAGCCTCGGCTGCAGTGATCATGAAAAGATAGAGTTCAGGATCGTGGGTAGTATGTGCAAAACAACAAGTAGGACTGAAACCTTGGATTTCAGGAGGGCTAACTTAGACCTCTTCAAGAAACTGCTTGGAGAAATCCCATGGGTTAGGGCTCTGGAAGGTAGGGGGGCTCAGGAGAGCTGGACGATATTCAAATATTGCTTTCTCCAAGCTCAGGATCGGTGCATCCCTAAGAGCAAGAAATCAGGCAAGGGAAGCAGGAGACCTGCGCGGCTGAGCAGGGAGCTTCTGAAAAAGCTCAAGTGGAAGAAGTTTACAGTGCATGGAAGAAGGGACCGACCACTTGGGAAGATTACAAGAATGCCGTTAAGAGTATGCAGGGATGAAACAAGGAAAGCCAAGACCTCCTTGGAATTAAACTTGGCAAGGGATGTCAAAGTCAACAAGAAGGGTTTTTTCAAGTATATTGGAGGCAAAAGGAAAACGAGAGAAAATGTGGGCCCACTGCTGAATGAGACAGGTGCCCTGGTGACAGAGGATGCAGAGAAGGCAGAGTTGCTGAATGCCTTCTTTGCTTCAGTCTTTACTGCTCAGGCCAGCCCTCAGGAGTCCCAGGCTTTGGAGGAAACAGAAAAAGTCTGGATGAAGGAAGACTTTCCCTTTGTGAAAGAAGACCAAGTTAGGGAACAGTTAAGTACACTGGATATCCGCAAGTCCATGGGTCCTGATGGGATGCACCCGCGAGCGCTGAGGGAGCTGGCAGAAGTCATTGCTGGGCTGCTCTCCATCCTCTTTGAAAGGTCCTGGAGAACAGGCGAGGTGCCCAAGGACTGGAGGAAAGCCAATGTCATCCCAGTCTTCAAAAAGGGCAAGAAGGAGGACCTGGGAAACTACAGGCCGGTCAGCCTCACCTCCATCCCTGGAAAGATGATGGAACAACTCATTCTGGGGGTCACCTCAAAGCATGTGGAGGAAAAGAAAGCTATCAGATGTAGTCAACAGGGATTCACCAAGGGGAAGTCATGTCTGACTAACCTGATAGCCTTCTACGATGGCATGACTGGCTGGATAGATGAGGGGAGGGTGGTGGCTGTTGTCTACCTTGACTCCAGCAAGGCTTTTGACACAGTCTCCCACAGCATCCTCATAGGTAAGCTTAGGAAGTGTGGGTTAGATGAATGGACAGTGAGGTGGATTGAAAACTGGCTGAATGGCAGAGCTCGGAGGGTTGTTATTAGGGGCACAGAATCTAGTTGGAGGTCTGTAACAAGTGGAGTCCCCCAGGGGTCAGTACTGGGTCCAGTCCTCTTCAATATATTCATCAATGACCTGGATGAGGGGACAGAGTGTACCCTCAGCAAGTTTGCTGATGACACAAAACTGGGAGGGGTGGCTGACACACCAGAAGGCTGTGCCACCATACAGCAAGACCTGGACAGGCTGGAGAGTTGGGCAGAGAGGAACCTGATGAAATTCAACAAGGGCAAGTGTAGGGTGCTGCACCTGGGGAGAAATAACCCCATGCACCAGTACAGGTTGGGGGCTGACCTGCTGGAGAGCAGCTCTGTGGAAAAAGACAATAGGATGACCATGAGACAGCAATGTGCCCTTGTGATCAAGAAGACCAATGGCATCCTGGGGTGCATCAAGTGTAGCCAGCAGTTTGAGAGAAGTTGTCCTCCCCCTCTACTCCACCCTGGTGAGGCCCCATCTGGAGTACTGTGTCCAGTTCTGGGCTCCCCAGTTCAAGAAGGACAGGCAACTGCTGGAGAGGGTACAGCAGAGGGCTACAAGGATGATTAGGAGCCTGGAGCATCTCTCTTAGGAGGAAAGCCTGAGGGACTTGGGTCTGTTTAGTCTGGAGAAGAGAAGGCTGAGGGGGGATCTGATCAATGCTTATAAATACTTAAAGGGAGGATGTCAAGAGGAAGGGGCCGGTCTTTTTTCAGTGGTTCCCAGTGACAGGACAAGAGGAAATGGGCACAAACTTGAATAAAGATTGAACCCACGAGTGCTGAGAGAGCTGGCAGATGTTATCGCTGGGCCACTCTCTATCATCTTTGAAAGGTCATGGAGAACAGGAGAGGTGCCAGAAGACTGGAGGAAGGCCAACATCACTCCAGTCTTCAAAAAGGGCAAGAAGGAGGACCCTGGGAACTACAGACCAGTTAGTCTCACCTCCATCCCTGGGAAGGTAATGGGGAGACTCATTCTAGATGTCATCTCCAAACAAGTTGAAGAGCGGGGGGTTATTGGAAGTGGGCAACATGGGTTTACCAAGGGTAAATCATGTTTGACCAATCTGATAGCTTTCTACAATGCTATAACTGGTTGGTTGGATGAGGGGAGGGCAGCAGATGTCATCTACCTTGACTTCAGCAAGGCTTTTGACACTGTCTCCCATAGCATCCTCATTGGGAAACTAAGGAAGTGTGGGCTGGATGAGGGGACAGTGAGGTGGATTGAGAACTGGCTGTGTGACAGGACCCAAAGGGTAATGATTAATGGAGCAGGTTCAAGCTGGAGGCCTGTAACCAGTGGTGTCCCCCAGGGGTCAATACTTGGTCCAGTCCTGTTCAACATATTCATCAGTGACCTGGACGAGGGGACCGAGTGTATCCTCAGCAAGTTTGCTGATGATACCAAACTGGGAGGGGGGGCTGACACCTGGACAGGCTGGAGAGCTGGGCAAGGAAGAACCTCATGAGGTTCAACAGGGAAAAGTGTAGGGTCCTGCACCTGGGGAAGAAGAATGTCAGGCACCAATACAGGTTAGGTGTGGACCTGCTGGAGTCAAGTTCCAAAGAGAAAGATCTGGGGGTCCTGGTAGACAGCAAAATGACAATGAGCAAGCAGTGTGCTCTTGTGGCCAGGAAGGCCAACGGAATCCTGGGCTGCATAGGGAAGAGTGTGGCTAGTAGGTCAAGGGAAGTCATTCTCCCCCTCTCCTCTGCACTGGTGAGGCCACAACTGGAATACTGCATCCAGTTCTGGGCTCCCCAATTCAAGAGGGATAGGGAGCTACTGGAAAGAGTTCAGCGAAGGGCAACGAGGATGATTCAAGGATTGGAGCATCTCCCTTATGAGGAAAGGCTGAGAGAGCTGGGACTCTTTAGCCTGGAGAAGAGAAGGCTGAGGGGACACCTTATCAATGCTTATAAGTATCTAAAGGGTGGGTTGAAGGAGGAGGGAGCCAGACTCTTTTCCGTGGTTGCCAGTGAGAGGACGAGGGGCAACGGGCACAAGCTGGAACATAGGAGGTTCCACTCAAATATGAGAAGAAACTTCTTCACAGTGAGGGTGACAGAGCACTGGAACAGGCTGCCCAGGGAGGTTGTGGAGTCCCCTTCTTTGGAGATTTTCAAGACCTGCCTGGATGCAGTCCTGAGTAACATGCTCTGACATGCTCTGGGCAATCCTGCTTCGGCAGGGGAGTTGGACTAGATGATCTTTATGGTCCCTTCCAACTCTAAAAATTCAGTGAAATTCAGTGAAATAGATAGTTCCATCTAAACATGAGGAGGAACTTCTTTACTTTGAGGGTGGCAGAGCACTGGAACAGGCTGCCCAGAGAGGTGGTGGAGTCTCCGTCTCTGGAGACATTCAAAACCTGCCTGGATATGTTCCTGTGCAACCTGCTCTAGGTGGACCTGCTTTGGCAGGGGGGTTGGACTAGATGATCGCCAGAGGTCCCATCCAACCCCATATCATTCTGTGATTGTGTCACAGCAACTTGTAAATATGCTGTAAATTCCTTACTACATTTTGTAAATGCATGGACATTTTAAGCTGCTCTTCCAATCCCTTCTCCTTTATTCTCCATTAAATTCACAGAAAAACAAAGTCAGTATGCTTCACAAGTCAGCAAATCTGGGTGCCTTACAAAACAAAAAGCAGCAACAAAAAATCCCCAGAAAAACTGATTCAAGGAACTGTAGATGTCTACATCCTCACACTGATTTAATCAACATTTTATTTTAGGTATTTAAACTCTATTGTTCAAAATATATTGAACAAAAAAATAAGAAAAATACCACAAAACATAGAAGCTGAAGAACAAAACAATTACTTCTTCAGCACTACACTTCAGACAATACATTTTTCATCAGTTTGCTAAGGATTCAACTAGTGTTTCTTCCTTCTACATATATTCTCATTTGGCCAGGAAAAAAAAAAGCCAAGCCAACCACAAACACCCATCCCCAAAACAAAAACAGAAAGAAAAAAATGTAAACAAGAGACAAACATATTTTTAGAGAAAAAATATATCCAAGCTTTTTTGTAATACCATCTTTTTCTTTACCCTTTCCAGCTACTAAAACTGATCCCCAGATTTTAAGACAGTCATTTTACACAAATGATTAAAATATATAAATATTCAAGACAAATAAAAATCCTTATTTCAGATTGGCATCTTTAACCTCACTTCTAACACAAGCAGAAAGCAAAGATTTTCTTTCACAACACAAAGTTTCTTTATTTTATCCATTAGACTTGCCTAACTCTTTGAGGGTGTTTTTTTACAGCTTGATAAGAGACAAACACTCACGCTTAGTACTGAAACACAAAGAGATATGATGAGCAATTAAGTATTTTTAATTTGATTTAACAGAAGCTGGCTTACCCCCCCCAAATTCACCTCACTCTTGCAACAGTGTAGTCTTTTCTCATAGGGAAGACTATAAAATGCAATCTGAAAAACTCTCAGTTACTGAAAAATTGCCAGAGATAGTAATCAGATGGAAGCTGCGCAAAAAAATCCAGTAAGGAGATCCCACTTTTCTCTATGAAGTTAACTTGGAAATTTTAAATATGCTTTCTTCCTAATGACACCTATTAGCTTATTGTATGCTTCATCAAAATGGACAGAGTTAATAGACAAGTCCCTTCTCCCCGCACACCCTCTCTCCTTCCCCTGCATTTACTAGCTGCTTTACTACAAGAAAGATAAATAACCACGAAAACAGCATTATCTTAAAACAAATTGTTCTACGAAAAACCACTTCCATAAAGAAAAAAAGACGGGTCATTGTCATAGGAGACTCTCTCCTGAGGGGAGCAGAGGGCCAGATATGCAGACCAGACCCACTTCTTAGGGAAGTCTGCTGCCTCCCTGGGACCCGGGTTAAAGACGCAAAGAGAAAGTTTCCTACCCTGGTACAGCCCTCGGATTATTATCCATTATTGATTTTTCAGGTAGGCAGCGAAGAAGTTGCAACAAGAAGTCCAAGGGCAATCAAGAGAGACTTCAGGGCCTTGGGACGACTGGTTAAGGGATCAGAACCACAAGTCGTGTTCTCCTCTATCCTTCCAGTTGCAGGGAATGATGAGGGAAGAAACAGGAAGAGCTAGCGGATCAATACCTGGCTCCGAGCTTGGTGTCACCGGCAGAATTTTGGGCTTTTTGATCACGGGTCGGTCAGTCTACATGCCATTGGCCTGCTGGCAACTGACAGGGTACACCTGTCTCAGAGGGGGAATAGCATCTTTGTGCAGGAGTTGGCAGGGCTCATGGAAGGAGCTTTAAACCAGATGTGAAAGGGATAACACCAGGCTCGCTAGAGATAAGCCTGTTTCAGGGATGGTGTGCTAGTGAGGTCCTTCAGTCTGCCATCGCAGGGGAGGCAGGGGATGGAGAGCCATGCAGCAGCAAAGACACAAGGGTTATTGATCTGTTAGAAACCACAGAAGCACCTGAGAATGGTCACGTAGGAATGAGGGCTTCTCCCAGCCAAAAGGTGACAGGACTAATAGCCCAACTGAAGTGCATCTACACCAATGCACACAGCATGGGCAACAGAAGCTCAAAGCGATTGCGCAGCTGGAAAACTATGACATAGCTGCCATCACAAAAACACGGTGGGATGATTCATACAACTGGAGCGCTGCAATGGATGGCTATAAACTCTTCAGAAGGGACAGGCAAGGAAGGAGAGATGGTGGGGTAGCCCTGTACGTTAGGGAGAGTTTGGACTGTCTAGAGCTTGACAATGGTGATGGTCAAGTGTTTATGGGTAAGAATGAGGGGGAGGGCCAACAAGGCTGATATCATGGTGGGAGTCTGTTATAGACAGCCCAACCAGGATGAAGAGGCAGATGAAATATTCTGTAAGCAGCTGGGAGAAGTCTCACAATCGCTAGCCCTTGTTCTCATGGGGGACTTCACCTTACCAGATGTCTGCTGGGAATACAATACAGCTGAGAGGGAACAGTCTAGGAGGTTCCTAGAGTGTGTTGGAGATAACTTCCTGACACAGCTGGTGAGGGAAACGACTAGGGAAGGAGCCCTGCTGGACCTGCTCTTTGTAAACAGAGAAGGACTTGTGGGTGAGGTGATGGTTGGAAGCTGTCTTGGGCATAACGATTGTGAAAGGGAAGAGATCAGCGTGGCTGAGTTGGGACCCGCTGGTCAAACTAAAAGGCAAGAAGGAACTGCACAGGCAGTTCAGGCAGGATCAGGAATCCTGGGAAGAACACAGGGACGCTTCCCGGTTATGTAGGGACAAGGTCAGGAAGGCCAAGGCGCAGCTGGAGCTGAACCTGGCAAGGGATGCTATGAATAGCAAGAAGGGTTTCTACAGGTATGTCAACCAGTAAAGGAAGGTTAAAGAAAGCGTACCACCCCAATGAGCAAGACTAGCAAACTGGTAACAACAGACGAGGAGAAGGCTGAGGTTCTCAACAACTTCTTTGCCTCGGTCTTCACTGCCAATCTCTCTCCTCACACCTCCCAAGTTGAAGGACCAGGCAAAAACAGGGGCTATGAGAATGAAGAACCGCCCACTGTAGGAGAAGACCAGGTTCGAGACCTTCTAAGGAACCTGAAGGTACATAAGTCCATGGGACCTCATGAGATCCATCCACAGGTCCTGAGGGAGCTGGCGGATGAAGTTGCCAAGCCGCTTTCCATTATATTAGAGAAGTCGTGGCAGTCCGGTGGAGTTCCCGCTGACTGGAAAAGGGGAAAGATAACCCCCGTTTTCAAAAAGGGAAAAAAGGAAGACCCGGGGAACTACAGGCCGGTCGGTCTCACCTCTGTGCCCGGCAAGATCATGGAGCAGATCCTCCTGGAATCGCTGCTAAGGCACATGGAAAATAAGGAGGCGATTGGTGACAGCCAACATGGCTTCGCCAAGGGCAAGTCATGCCTGACAAATTTGGTGGCCTTTTACGATATTGCCACAGCCTTGGTAGACAAGGGCAGAGCAACAGACATCATCTACCTGGACTTATGCAAAGCATTTGACACTGCCCCACATGACATCCTGGTCTCTAAACTGGACAGACATGGACTTGATGGATGGACCACTCAGTGGATCAGGAACTGGATGGATGGATGGCCGCACTCAAAGGATTGCGGTCAACAGCTCAATGTCCAAGTGGAAGCCAGTGACGAGTGGTGTTCCTCAGGGGTCGGTAATGGGACCAGTGCTGTCCAACATCTTTGTCGGAGACATGGACAGTGGGATAGAGTGCACCCTCAGCAAGTTTGCTGATGACACCAAGCTGTGTGGTGCAGTCGACACACTGGAGGGAAGGGATGCCATCCAGAGGAACCTGGACAGGCCCATACAAACCTCATGAATTTCAACCAGGCCAAGTGCACGGTCCTGCACATGGGTCACGGCAATCCCAGGCACAAATACAGGTTGGGTGGAGAATGGCTGGAGAGAAGCCCTGAGGAGGAGGACTTGGGAGTGCTCGTGGATGAGAAGCTCAACATGAGCCGGCAATGTGTGCTCGCAGCCCAGAAAGCCAACCGCATCCTCTGGGCTGCATCAAAAGCAGCGTGGCCAGCAGGACGAGGGAGGGGATTCTGCCCTTCTACTGTGCTCTGGTGAGACCCCACCTGGAGTACTGTGTCCAGCTCTGGAATCCTCAGCACAGGAAGGACATGGACCCATTGGAATGGATCCAGAGGAGGCCACAAAGATGATCAGAGGGCTGGAGCACCTCTCCTATGAAGACAGGCTGAGAGAGCTGGGGGGGTTCAGCCTGGAGAAGAGAAGGCTCCAGGGAGGACCTTAGAGCAGCCTTCCAATACCTAAAGGGGTTACAGGAGAGATGGGGAGGGACTCTTGATCAGGGAGGGGAGCCATAGGACGAGGGGGAACCATTTTGAACTGAAGGAGGGTAGATTTAGACTGGACATTAGGAAGAAATTCTTTGCTGTGGGGGTGGTGAGACCCTGGAACAGGTTGCCCAGAGAAGCTGTGGCTGCCCCATCCCTGGAGGTGTTCAAGGCCAGGTTGGACGGGGCTTTGAGCAACCTGGTCTGGTGGGAGGTGTCCCTGCCCAGGGCAGGGGGTGGCACTGGATGGGCTTTAAGGTCCCTTTCAACCCAAACCATTTTATGATTCTGTGAAAATACTGAAATAATACTGGTATCCTTAAGTCTAACTCTACAAATACACCATTCTGCTACAATAATCACTGATTTTCTGTCTACTTTTTGTTACATACTCAGGCTTATATATCAGCCTAGCTGATATATAGCCTCTCAAGATGCTTAAGACTTGACCAAATCCTCATGTAAATTCATGTTGAAAAAAGCCCACTATTAATATGGCGTTAGTACTCCTTTTTCAGAAGACAGAGGTGATAGTGGCAGCATAAATAACTACAATTATCAGTAGCAACATGTGGAAGAAAACTTCCACAGAACTTCCAAGGAAATTTGTCTTTTAGATGAATAAATTAACACACAAAGAGAGCATCCACTAAACAAGCAATCAGTTCGAACCCCGATTCTGTTACTAGGCTTCCGGCCCTGCACTTGATTCACTAGATCAAAGGAAACATTATTCATCTCAGGCTCTTCAGGTACTGTGGGTACAAGCTCTGTGAATACAGCAAGCATGCTACTCTCAAGGGACAGTATTTCCCTGTGGCTTCAGGAAAAACAAAGTAGAAAAGAATCATAATCTGAGTAGTTCTAAAATAATTATTATCAATGAAGATGTTTATTGGGAGTAAGGAGAGAGCAGATTATTTTTTCTAAACTAAAAAGGTGGCAAATCTTCAGTTACAAAGAAAATTTTTATTTCTCAGCTAAGACAAGAATTTTCTACAAGAGAAGTTGAAAACTGGAAGTTTCAGTCATAATTTATGAAACGTGAGGTCTGTGAGTAACAAAATTAAAATCAGCTAGGACACCAACCTGCAGAACACTATGTTCCCCAAAGTCCCATCTGCCACATCATTCCCAGCCCCTTTCTCATCCTTTTCTACTCTTCTTTGTACTTCGACTTCATCCCATATTTCCTTTCTGGCTGGATAAACAACACGAGATGTAGCTGGCTTTGAACTGTCCACAGCCTAGGTGGCTGGCCAACATACACATGTACATACAAACACATACAAACTCAGCTGCATTCTGACTCTCCAAATGAGTAACTCATATCATTACAAGTGCCTTTCCCTTAAATGGCATGACTAATTGGGTCCTCCTTCTCTACCTTTCTCCTCATTTTTATAAAAATCTTTACAATCTCTACTTTTCTGTCAAATTGGGTTGAAAGTAGCAAAGTTCTGTGAAAGCTATATGGGTGGGTATGGAAAAAATAGTAAGAAACAGCAGGACTGCATAAGCCTAATCTATGAATATAAGTATCTGCAACAAACAGCTCTGCCTGCCTACCTGGTATGTGATTCACCTGCTGAAGGCAGAACATGCAAGTATGCAGTTGTAGTAAGTAATTTAGAAAGAAAATTTTGCTTCAGCTAAAATATGTATGTACTTGCTATGCAGTTGGAAAATAGATAGTGTCAGATAACTGAGAATATCAGAAGGAAGCAACAGTGGAAAGTACCGAACCGTTGCAAAACCAAGAGTGGTGTGGCTAGCTAAAATAACCGCAGAGGATGCATAAGGAGTGCAGCGATATAAAGGATGGAGAGGCCATAGAAGAACATGGTGATGAAGACCTTGAGCCTTCCTCCAACAACCACCAGGAAGACCCCCGAGGAAGCATTGCACCTGCGCCGCTAGAAGGGAGGGGGCATGTTCGGAGGTGGGTTGCGTTCCAAGAACTCATTGACTATGTAAATTATTTTACAGGAAAAACCATGAATATGTATGAATAATGAGATATAAAAACACGCATTTGTAAGAAGAGAGACGAGCCACGGGAGGAGAAATCCCCTGTGTAGCTCCCAGCGCTGTAATAAATATTCTTTGCTCCACAGAATTTGTCCCTGACTAAAATCCGATAGCGTGAGGGCGTTTCTCACACAGTGATCAAAGAAATGCGCAGAGAGTAGTTTTCTTCTTAAAGAAGAGTCAGCTAAGACTTTAGAACACTAGACATTGTAAATACATTAAATTATAGCCCTCATCTTTAAAGACTGTTTCAAAGAATCACATCTTTGTAACAGTCACATATTGTTCCTGTAAACCAAGAGAGGTATGGTTTCTTACTGAAGTCCTGAAATGGAAAGTATTGATCAGCATATGAGTTTCCATACATGTACCACCAATAGCCAAAAAAAAGTCAATGTGAAATTCTTCCTGGTGTGCTTTTTTTTTCAGCTCGTAAGGAGTACATGAGACACTTCTTGGGAAGGGGCGGGGGAGGGGAGTTAAAATAACAATGAGAGAAATGTTATTAAGGATTACCACAAAAACTCCCTTCCCCCCATTTATGCCCCTTTGGGTATTATACTTGGAGTCCAAGGCAGTGTAGGTTTGGCCTTGAAAAATGCCTTACCATTTAAAGACACAAAATATGCATAATATTAATTTTGTGATCATCACATTTGACATTAAAAACATCTAAGCAACATCAGGTAAACGTGCCAGTATCCAAGTCAGTTGTTGCAAAAAGGACAAACATATGTGACAAGACCCTGATTTTCCACTCCTGTCTGATCTTTCTGAACCACACTATCAAAAATGATATAGAACTACACGATCCTCTGGATTGTATCAGCCATGACAGTAAAACAGAGAGGCACTCTGAAATTAAATTCCCAAGGCTTAGGAAGAAATTTAATTCTAGAAACAGCATTTCTTATGCCGTTTTTATAGAAACCCCCCTTCCCCCAAAAAGGGCGACCAATAGAGAAAATGCTTCAAAACAAATCTATTTCAACATTACACACAAAGAATTTAAATTACAAACACTATTAATAAAAGATAGGAATTTGAAATTTGTTAAACTTGGGCTTAGGTACAAAGAATGCAAGTCTAAGAATCATTTAAGTCAAGCACCAGGTAGAAAAGTCTATGTGTTAAACACATACCGGTAAGAAAGCATCAAGAAATTTCAATTTTAGGCTTTTTGGTAATATTTAACGATTCCACACGTATGAAGTTAGATCGATAGCTGAACAAGATGGAAAATGTCTGTATAGCTACCTCAATTGTCTATTTGCTTTGACATTTTCCTCTTTTCCTACCCCCATACTATTCAGGCAACAGGTCAAGGGGTACCCCACTGTACCTTCCATTGCCAAAAAGTAGACAAATCAATATCTGTCATTTAAAATGTAATTATTAATGCAGAAGGCCACCCAGATGATCTACAACAACTAAGATGACAATAAAAAGATACTGAAGACAAAGCAGACAAGATCCTGCACTTCCTGAGAACCATCATGGACACACAAAGTCAAGTGTAAATCAAGGGAGAATTCATTTTCTAACACTGAAGCAAATATTCTTATAGAATCATAGAATTGTCTAGGTTAGAAGGGACCTTTCACATCATCAAGTCCAACCATCAACCTAACACCGACAAAAACCATCACTAAACCATATCTCTAAGCACCACGTCTGCCCAGCTTTTAAATACCTCCAGGGATGGGGATTCAACCACTTCCCTGGGCAGCCTGTTCCAATGCTTAATAACCCTGTCAGTGAAGAAAATTTTCCGAAGATTCAACCTAAACCTCCCCTGGCACAACTTGAGGCCATTTCCTCTTGCCCCATTGCCTGTTCCTTGGGAGAAGAGACCGACCCCCCCAGCTACAACCTCCTTTCAGGGAGTTGTAGAGGGCGAGAAGGTCTCCCCTCAGCCTCCTTTTCTCCAGGCTGAAAAACCCCAGCTCCCTCAGCTGCTCCTCACAAGACTTATGCTCCAGACCCCTCACCAGCTTCGTTGCCCTTCTCTGGACATGTTCCAGCACCTCAATGTCTTTCCTGTGGCAAGGGGCCCAAAACTGGACACAGTACTCAAGGTGGGGCCTTACCAGTGCCCAGTACAGGGGGGACAGTCACTGCCCTAGTCCTGCTGGCCCCACTGTTCCTCATACAGGCCAGGATGCTGTTGGCCTTCTTGGCCACCTGGGCACACTGCTGGCTCGTGTTCAGCCAACTGTTGACCAACACCCCCAGGTCCATTGTTCAAGAAAGAGTACTATCAATTAATATCTTTTTCCTACATAATTTACTGAGATGGACATTTCTTTGCTCCCACAGTCGAGAAAAATTACTTGCCTCAGGCTGCAACCGTTTCTTTTTGTTTGTAAGCAGGAAAATTGAAGAGAACCCAACAGACTTCATGTAACTGAGTCCAAAAATCACTCAAAACCCAGCTTTTTGCCCTGTTGCATCAACAAATGTTGTCAAAGGGTTTTTTTGTTGAGTTGAGTTTGTTGAGTTTTTTTCTTTTCATTTTTCCTCCGTCTCTCACTTGCTGCTGATTATATTTATACTCTACTTCAGTGTTTTAGCTAGCTCTGTGGAAGAGATCATACCAATATACTGCAGAATCGTAACAAAGTACAAAGAAACCCATAACAACTGTATGTTCCCAGGAGGTGTGGCAAAAGCATTCCTAAATATTATGTTGGTGTGACCTTTCATTGATTTTATTATATTTTTTTGGCACAACAACATACACTATTTTCTTTACTGTTGTTCTGCTGTTTTCTCCTGGTTGAATTCAGTTGAGTTTGGGATTGTTGTTTTACAAAATTTCTTGCTAGGTATCACAGATAGCTCTTGATTTCTCTGAGTACTTCAGGGGAAGTGGATGTTCATCCAATTCATTCTGTGAATTGGATGGGCTCTTCCTTCTCAAATAGAATGAGTTCAAACAATTTTTCACACACTAGGAAAAGATCATCAAGCTTTCAAGTTCAGATGTGGACTTCCATGTGTGTGAACAACTTCCTTTCCAACACTATATATTCAACGAGGATGCTACAAGCAAGAATAATTTTTGTTTTCAATATGAATTTTTCTTGCTACTGCTTAAAATACAATCATGCTAAAAGGAAAAGCTTAATTGGCTTCCTCAGAGTATCACATTTGTAGCCCTGCCTTCCAAATAATGTTAAATTCCCAGTTGGTTGGCATATTCAGCTAATATTGGCAGTGCAATGCTACCAGTCTTCCACTTGCATTAAGAGACTTTTGAAGCAAAACCTGTACAGTTATAACTCTCCAGACAATTAAGAATAAATAAAATGTAAATTAAAACAAGTTTGCAACTTAGGTATATGTAATTATTAATCTATGTTGGCAGATGAGACTTCCTAAAGTCTACATCAGCTTTGGCAGGTTTGTTGTCTATGAAGGGAACCAACTTTTGCAGGCAAAATCAAATAGAGATCTAAGACAGGAACTAAGACACATTTGTTGGTACAGCTCTTGAGCTTGCACCTCCTCTTTGAAAAGAGAACTCTACAGCACAGCACCCTTGAATACTTTAAAAAAATTGCCTCAAAGATATCCACACTTAATTTCTCCCATTAGCTTCTGAAAATATAGCAATGGATTGCCTTCCTTTACAAATAATACCTTTCCGAATCCCTTGTGTACTGTCAGTGTTGATAAACTAAATTCATTCCTCAGTCAACCTTCTGTGTAGAATTATGTGTGGGCACAGGCTCTGAGAAACTGAAACACTTCTAGCTATTTATGCATCTAGTCACAAGTGTTGACACATTAAAACATTCATAATATTTACAGAAAATATAAAGAAAATAATTTATAAGAACATAAAATAAATACACATGTTCCTGAAGGGAGATCTGGAATCCGGTTCCCATTCGTCACCGAGTCCAGTCTGGAACTTTCCCAGTATCTGCTGGTGACATCTCCCTGGTGGCTTGATACAGTTTTGTATATATTTGTATATATTGTATCTATTTCATTTTTATTTTATTATTAATATTTCATTAGTTTAGTTCTTTCTAAACTCATAAATCTCTGTCTTCTTCCTCTCCTTGGAGTGAGAGCACCTGTCATCTTGTTATTTGCCAACCTGGCCCAAATCATGACATATACTTCCTTGTGTAAAAAGGAGCTCAAAGATGTCATGCAGAGCTGTTAAGAAATTAGTATTAACCACTTTTAGCATTTATTGCCATCTACTTTGTTGCTGTTTAGCTTGTTTAGCTTCCTAGAAATATGATTTTATAAACTCTATAAAATATTATGTTATCAAACCAACACATTGAAAAAACAAGTGCCACATGCAGCACTGTTTCAAGTCTTTCTCTCAAAGCAGAGTTTATTATTCAAGCACATAAAAAGCTAGTAGCTTTAATCAAAGCAAACTTCAATATTCCATGGCCTTTGCTTTGCCTCAATCTCTGGGAAAGGACTAACTTGTTTCTAAAATTTGTCAGAGGAATGCAGTTCTTAAACCCTTTTTCATATACTTTGTCTTGTTCATCTTGTACATTCCTTCATTAGACAGAAAACACGTAGTTTAACACAACACGCTAACTTAAATAGAAATATTAACAAGGAATGAGCACAACTGTGCATTTACAGTATGCTAGTTACTTTGCACTAGCTTCCTAGTCATTGTGCAGCTCACTTCAATGCTCCTGCATTCACTTTGAAAAAAAAAAACAACAAACAAACAACCCAACAAACAACACACAAGCAGTGCTCCATAGGCATTTAGGACTAAAATGCCCACGTAAGCAATTAGAAAAGACCCAATAGCATGTCACATTCACACTGAACTTTGCACTAACCCCCCCACTGCCACCAACAGCCAGCCACATAAAATATTATTCTAATCAAATGAACAATAATTCAGTTGAGTTCACTAAACCAGAAGTCAGCTGAATTAAAGCCTAGGTAAAATTTGGGGGTTTTTAAATGTTTAATAAATTGAAGCACTGATGTTTTATGATTCTGGTAACAGGTAATGCTGGCAGCATTAATGACCTTGTAAGGAATTCAGATTAAACTGTTCTGAATGCCATCCAAATAGTAAACATAATGGTTTATCAACACTTTTGCAGCCTGTGAAAACTCCACATTGCTTTCAACAGAAATGCCATACCTAAATAAACCATTTTTTTTTAAGACTTCAAAATATAAACTGTGTTAGCACTCCAGAAACAGAGCTCCCAGATGTGTTCCCTCAGAACAAACAAGGATCACCAGGATGTTGACAAGGATGCCAGAACATATTTTTCTGATATGTGCTACCTTGTGAGGCAGCAAAGATCTTGAGATTATAGCTGTCCTAAGTCACTGATAAATTTTCAACTCTAGACTGCTTGATAGCCTTCCCAGAAAGAATTTCAAAATGATTTTAAAAAAATAATATCCTGAACTAATGTCTCCCTTTGACATCTATGACCTTAAACTTTCCCATTTAGTTACCAGGAGCCTTGAGACAACTTTTTCTGCATGTGCAAATAAATAAATAAAACAAAATAGGTTTCAGTAGCTCCAAAAAGCAACAGACCAAACATTTTTTTTTAACCAGCATTACTGATCAAATACTGACTAAAATGCCAATTTTATTTAAAGTAAGAATTAAGTGATAAAGCTGATTAGATAAGTTATTTAGGTAGCAGTTAAAAAATTCAATTGTAAAGAAGTTGATAAATGAAGTTAAAAATCTTGCAAAGCATTACTAATTGAAAGAAATGTTATCTGTACTAGAAAAGCAGTGTGCATTAAACTCAAGAAGCCCCTAGTATATTAAGACTTCAGGTGCCAGAAATTAGCCACCAGAGGGAGCCCATATAATCTGGTATAAAGGACATCACTGTACAAAGAGAAATTGCAGATATGCAGATGAGAATTTAAGGAATTGACTATATCTAGAAACCTTTATTGTAAATTGTTTATGATCTATGCAATAAACCAGCCTTACTCAGTACTTCCTTTCAGATTCATTCTTATTTTTACAGATATAAATAAAAATAAGTAAACTCTGCTATGAAGTACTATAACTATAGCTAGAATATACTGAAATAATCTAAAATACTTTGTTATGCATTATCCTTTTAGTTTATTTTGTTTTCAAAATTCAGTATTTCAGAACATGCCTACCAACTAATTCAGTATATTAGCCCACAAATATTACATGAGGTAGAAGGCCTACATAGTCCTGGGCATTTTTAAAGTATTTCCTTCAAATAGATTTAGGATTGGATCTTAAGCAACAGTGACAGCCTTAAGACATTCTTTCTACATTTGTCTTGTACACCAAGTCAGTATCATTTTTATATGTTGAATACTTAGATTTATCCAAGAAACCATTTCTTTCTCCACGCTAACTTCTAAATTCACACCACAGAAAGACTTCTAACATTTGCTCCATGAGTTAAAATACATTTCTATTAAGAACAGTTCTCAATTGCAGAAAAGTATTTTTTCCCCTCCCACACTGGATGTTTCCATTTCATTCTTAGAAAACTGTTACCTCACTTTGCCTTCCAAATCTTTGTAATTGTCAAAGTTATATGATTTTAAGTTAATCAACAGAAAACTAGTGTTTCTAGTCTCCTATCTTTGAAACTTCACAACTTCTCATGAATTTGTATTCTTTTGCTGCTGAATTTGTTTATGCTTTCCTCTGCACCATGACTGCTTTACAAAGTTGATACAATAATTTCACTCTATAAAAGAAAATTCAAGGTGCATACATTTCCACACTAAAAAAAGTAATCTTTCCTTAAACTATTTTGCTGTTAAAACAGTTGTAGGATTGAATAAATGAAATTTACTATGGTAAAAGTTTTTATTTGACCCTAGAGAATACAAATGGAATTTGAAGAACTCTGTAAAGCAGTAAATAAGAATACAATGTGTATAACTTCTCCCACTGTTATTTTTCTTATGATTACTATGTTGTCTAGCAAAAAACCACACTAATAATGTAGATGACTTGAAGTACACAGTACTCTATGATACATAAGCAAGGGTCTTTGTAACCCAGGGAGTCAGGATCCTAAATGCAAGATGGAGATCCCTAGCCATGACATCTCAGCAATCAAAGTCTGAACACTGAATTTTCACGTCTTTACCCTGACTTCAAGGGTCAAGCTCAGTTGATCTGAAGTTGATACTTTTTCTTTCTTACTCCTTATTAAAAAATTGTAAAATATACAGAAAACATTTGAAAACTGTTCCATATACAATCTTACCTCAGCCCACTCAGGTATCAGCATTAGCAATCAAAGAGAGAATATGAAACTGTATTATGTTAAAAACACAGAATCACAGAATGGTAGGGGGTTGGCAGGGACCTCTGGAGATCATCTAGTCCAATCCCCTGCCAGAGCAGGTCCACCTAGAGCAGGTTACACAGAAACATGTCCAGGCAGGTTTTGAATGTCTCCAGAGACGGAGACTCCACCACCTCTCTGGGCAGCCTGTTGACACCTCACAGAGGTATTTGTTAAACACTTAGTAACCATATTTAATAAATTTAATGTAAATTCTCAAGATCTACTCTGTTATGTTCATCCTTGCTCTGAAAAAAAACTTAGTGCTTCTGTACTAGAAGGCAGAGATGCTAGCTAGGATTCTCAATGCTCAAAGGAAAATGGTACTACTGAATTCCTGTGCTCACACACCTAGTGACCATGTATGTACTCATGCCCAAATATTAAAGTGAACTCTTATAATGTTAGATACACAGTACAGTGAGACTGTATTTTTATGCCAGTCCAGGAAAGTCTTATACACCACACCAAACAATTCAATTTGCTGTTTATTAAAGGAAACAATCTACATATAATCTATTAAAATGCATCATTTTGTAAGCTAAACAAATAAACTGATGCAACTGTTCCAACAGTTCTATAAGCAGCATTATAGACATTTGTTCCAAATATATCCATAAATTTACATTAAATAAAGTTTGGAAATACAATTTATGCAGAAGCACATAGCAGAGAAGTTTGTGCAAGGAACTTCGGTTTCTTGACAAATTTCACTGATGTATCAGGGAGAAGTATAGTTTAACTGCTTCCTCAAAGGTCTACATAGAGGGACTCAAGAGGTATAAAATACTATGCTTTACAAACACAAATACTACACTTACATAATAAATTGTGTTGTTAAATTTCTATGAATCGTTTAATGTCAAAGCTAATGGATTCTGAGAATTTGCAACTGTAAGTACATTACCACTAAAACACATTAACAAATAGGGTTTGACCTTTTATTAGGAGTGTAAATCTACAGTTTTTAAATTAACATTTCCTACTCTGTTATTTTTAATCTCTTACCAGGTCTTTCCTTGCCAGTTCCTTTTGACTCGGCAAATTTTTGTATTAAACTCTCAACTGTAGTATTTGTCATGTTATTAATAAAGTCTTCATGCACCTTCAAAAAAAAAACCACAAAAAGCACACAAAACCACACCACACAAAAGGAATTTTAAAACCAGTAATTGAAAGAATATAATTAACTTTAAAAAGTGTTTTTCTCTAAAGCTAAGGTTTAAAATACCTACCTCTAAAATAAGGCTTCCAAAAATCAACAGGTATTTTACCAAGGAAATCCCTTCTTTGCTTTAGTATTAGCAAGTGTGTGTATGATACAGATACAAATGAGGAATTAAAGAATACAGCTTGATGATGGGTCTAGGATTTACTTCCATTTCTTCCATCTAAATCACTTTTGTAACCATAATTTTCTGAATTTGTCAGCAACATGTCCCACTATAATGTCAGGAAGACAAGCAGTCTCTTAAGCCAACACCAGTTAAGGGTGTGAACTGTTACCACTGAACATATCACAGTTCCCACCTGCTTGAGTAAAAACATTACTGTTGTAATGGTTATTGGTCTGACAAAGGAACAACCACATGTTGTTAATAAGAAGTTTTTCCAACAAGGCAGTATGTATATGCTTTAGAAATAAATAGCATTGACCCGTGTGACCACCATTCATTAGTAGAAAACCTCAAAACTGAGGAAAACAGTAACTCAAATTAAGTGTATACAAATAAAACTACATTTCAGAACATCAAAAAATTAAGGACTACTTATAAGGATTATTAAACCAACTTGCATCTAAAGAAAAGATACTTTAAAAGCTTCTTTTAACACTGTTACTGAAGGTCTTTTGCTCATAAAAATCAGTGTATCAAAAATTTGGAAGCTTTTCAGACATATTAATTTCAAGTTTTACTTAAAGAAAAGCACAAGTATCCTGAAATGTGTGAAATGGGTGCTAATTAATATCTAGAGAACAGAACTTTGAAATACACTAAATTCTCCAAATTGTCAAAATATTTTGTTTTCTGTTAACACAAAATTTAACGATTCTGATTTAGTCTGTAGAATTTGTGATATTGAACTTATAAATACAACAGAAAGCAGTAAAAAAATTCAGCTTATACTGAATTTATATATTAAAAAGATTTCTAACACAATGAACAAAATTAGAGGATGATCCCTTTAATAAAAAAATTTCAGAGAGGCTTAAATAACAAAAGAGAATACACATATAGAAACATCTTAAAAGACCAAAACAGCAATTTAGTAGATGTTCAAATTTCCTTCAAACATCTCATAAACAAGTTCAGTACTCGCATAATGGTTGATATCTGTGGTAAAAAGAACTACATCTGCTTGAAAGTATTTTGAATTCTGTGGATCATTTCTGTTTATTTCCTTCTACTCATACTGATTTCAAAAGTTACCATCATTTGAAAGATGTGATCTTGCAATTACCACAAACACAGTAAGAAATGTTTCATTTAACAGTTAAGAAAAATATGTAGCATGATCCAAACAAACAATAATATAAAAATTACCTCTCCTATTTGTAAATGAATTTCTTTTATGGTATTTGACAATGATTCTATAATCTCTTTCATATGAAGAAGGTGTGTTTCTTCAATGTCTTGAAATTTCTGTAAACCAATACAAGCAATTATTTATAATGAAAATAATTCTTGAAATACTAAACCTTAAATTTTAATAATTAAATATACTAAACAGAAAAACTTTTTTTTTCAGATCTTGATCATGGTAATTACAGTGTTTAAGAAAGGAAGGTGCAGAGTTCAGAATTATGAAATAATGTACTTTATAATAATCCTTTTAGAACCATTATCCAACTTTTTTACTCTTTAAACCTTCATCTATCTTGATTTTTTTAAAAGTCTGATCTATTTCTACCAAAAGAAAATATGGTTGGAGGGTATTTAAAAAAATATCTTTTTGTCCATACCTGAAGAATTTCTTTTTTTTCATCTAACCCCAGGAATCCTATTCCAGATCTGTTTTGCACCTCCTCCTCATTACCCTCTCTTCCTGCTCGCAATATACACATGCTTTCTCTTTCTCTAGTTAAATCTATATCATTTGCTTCTTTAAATGCGATTCATTCATTTGATCTTTAAACTCACTGTACAAAAGCTTTGCAGTTTGTCTGGAATTTGTCCTCCTGTTCCACCTTACTCAGGCTTCCACCTGACACCCATTTTAAAAACCATTTCCAACATCTCTTCCTAGCCAAAGATCAGAACTAAAAATGTTCTCATCCTCCCCAACAGTCAACCACAATCATCCTGAAATCTGTGTTTAATCCTGCTCTGTCCTAGTTCTCTTCCTACTTCTGTAACTGCACAAACTTTGGAGCACCACTTTGGAGCTCCTCTCTCCAATTTTTGCAGGGTTCTCTGAAGACCATCTCTCCACATTTCACGCTTCCTGGTACTCCAATTCACAAACAAGTACAACATCTCTTAACTTCTAAGTTCTCAATCTTTCTTTTGCCATACTTATATGCCTCTCTAGCCATCGATCAAGCAGACTAAAATGATTTTTTTCCCCTCAAGCAGCCTTCCTCTTAATTACAGAGGATATGGTCATCTTCTGTAGCATATTCTATGACATTACTTCTTTTACTGACTGCCTGATTACATAAACTATATTATTTTGCTTTCAGAGCTATCTATGGTCCATCTCTATAATATCTGCTCTCAGTCACTATCAGGGTGTCAACACCTGTACACAATGTGATCTTCCATCCTGTTTCCACCTCCTATTTTTTATCTAAACTCAGTCAACTTTTGAGATTATGCCAATGCCGCTTCCTTTGCGTTTGGTTTGAGCTCCCCATAAAACTCTGTAAAACATCCTCCTTTAAACTCTTCTCTATAATGCATATCAAAACAGCTGGCCATTCAGAGATTTATTTTTTTGTGTCTCATATCAGTGGACAGCAACCCCCTCATCTTGATTGTTTCCTTATTTCTTGTTTTATACTTAAGATTTAAAGTCTCTGAAGCAGAAGCAATCTTGGCCTTATAGAATACATAACACAAAGGGGTCTGATCAAAGACTAAAGCTATCTAGGTACTATAATACAACCATATCATTCATATCGCAGATATAATCATTAACCAAATTGTTTACTTTCACTTTTGAAAGATCAGTCCATTTTGAAAAGATGTACTGTAATGAATCTGTAATGTTAATGACCCAACAAATGCAAGTCAATTCTTAGCATTTTAAGCTACAGTAAAAAAGAAAAATCATCAGGATCTTTATCTATCCAACTCCGCATACACAGTTTAAGCATTATTACTTTTTATAAATATGTACATTTTCCTGTAAGTTTTAAAATGTGAAGAATTATTACTCATTCTTGAACTCTATTTATATGCAGACTGCTCAACAGCAAAGTTATCCAGTCAACTGCACTTGGTTCTAATTAAGACAGAAGGACTTTCAGAGAATAACTTAGCACTTTCAGCTATTTGATTCATTTCAATAACTGACTGTGCTATGTGATTATTAAAAAAAAGCTTTTAAAAAGGTGGAATAACTGGCAAATGAGACATGTTTTCTTAACAAGTGCATAGCAATTGTATAATACAACTACAGTTTTGCTCAGAAAATCTTTCAAAATGAAGAACTTCTGCCAAATCCAATATCTCAACAATAAAGTGAATTATATTTTCCTATGTCTTTAATCACAAAAAAACCCTTCCATGTTTATTGCTGCAAAAAAACATAACTTGCAATTTAAGATTAGGATGATCATGTTTCTAAATTCAACCTCTCAATATCGCTGTAACATCTGGGTTTTTTTCTCTCTCTACATCTCAGCGTGGTTTAAATATCTAATGCCTACCCAGTAACACAAATAATTGTTCAAATGAAATTTTAAAACATTATGAAAAGTCTGACTAATTTGCTTGCTGAAAGCCCCTACACTTTCCTTCAACTCATGGACAATAGAATCCATTTCAAATATTCTTCATGTTTATCTTCTGTCAGTTCTAAACAAGAACTCCTTTTCATTACTCACAGCTTTCTTGCTCATCATAGACAAGTTTGCATTGCAATTTTAGCAAGGTCAGTTTATTAAAGTCATATTTGTTAATTTTTTTCTTAGTGTTTCAGAGAGCAATAAGTCAACTGCGATAAAGTCTCTTTCTTTTAAGATAAGGAATAAACAGCAGACAGCTTTTGTGAGACCAAATAAAGATTTAAAGCAACCTGATTGAACTTGCTCTGAAGTGGATCAGAAACATTCACAGGATCAGTTTCAGTAGAGATTCAGTAACTTCCAGAGCAAGGTAAATAACAAACAGGGCAGGAACTTCTTTGATTATTTTAGATAGATCCAGAAGAGCCACACTTGTATATGGGTTGAAACAAATCAATGGAAGAGTTTGGTGTTTTTCTGGTACTACTTGATTTCTTTGTATCAAAAGGTGAGGTCTGCAGCAAAAGTCAGGCTGCACTACAATTTATCCATACTGCACAATGATGGAGTTACTGGAACACTTACTGAGCAACTACAATAGTTACATTAACAGGAACACTGCAAAAAAAGTTACCATTTTGGGTAACAGCAGTATGTGTTCACACATCAGTTTGCTTCTACCTTATTTGTAGAAAATCTCCAGGGGGAATGTTACACTTCAATGGCAAAGATTCTTTTGTTACTATTAAATCATACTTGCTTCTAAGAATTGTTTTAAGATACATTTAAGTTTAAAAATGTTGCCTAGTCCCAAAATTCTCAAGTAATTGGAATCACACATGCCAATCCCGATCAAATTGCCTAGGGGGTAACTGATACACAAATATTTTAAGTTACAGTGAGAGAGACAAAATGCTAAGGCAACAGATATAAAGGTATAAGGTGGACACACATTCAAGTAAGTCCAGGCCAGGTGTCACACACTCTAAGTCAGCTTAAAGACACAAGTCTCTACCCTTAGTACCACATTGCTTCTTCCTTTGCGCCAACAAAAATGCTTGTGATCTCTCAATAAACCAGATCCCAGGTCTATTCTGGGTTAAAACCAACCTTCCTTAATACATTAGTTTTAGTTGGATTAGTTCTACAAGGTAGTTCCTTGCACAAATACATGGCAAAAGGAAGCAGCATGGAAAGAGGACAATTGCTGGTTTCAACAACAATACTAATTTAAAACATATACTGAAAACACAGCTTCACACACCAGAGAGAAGTACAACAGGCCTTATAACCCAGATTATGGTACTCATTAATTTTCTTGATGAGTTGGTTTTTGTTTTGTTTTTTAAATAAAGCCTTTTTATACCACTGAATAACTGCAATTATCCCTGTCTTGCACTATACAATAAAAAATACCCCCACATTTAAGAGTCACATATATTTTTTAAATGAGAGAAAAATAATGTACTTCAATTAAATTTAACTCAAACTGAAAAGAAAAGCATAGGGAGCACAGCTCCTCCAACCAGAACCTACTTAGGATACTGCACAAAGATGCTTACTGTGAACTTTTCAACAAAAGGATGTCAAGGCTCTTAATGTAACAGTCACATTAAAGGCAGAATTTTGCAGTAGCATGCCTGAGCACTTCTTTGTCACAAATGCCTGGACTGGAGGGGTGGGTGGGAGGGAAGTGTTCTGGTATGAGATATACTTGGTACCTTTTCTGTAACAGCTGTGTTGAGTACCTATTCAGAGATAAACTAGATCAAGTTCTAATGAAGTTTTCAAAGTAGAAAAGCAGTTTACAGTTTAGGACAGGGTAGCTTTTTACATGTTTTACATGTTTACATGTCAGCCTACATAATCCCCATACCATAAAATCTTAATTTCCAAGGGGTTAAGGAAAACCATAACGCTTTTCCACTTCTACATTAATAATACAAGTATGACTGAATCTCCCTAATAATCTATCTATGCCCAAAAATTATTCTTTGAAACTAAGGAAGAGAACAAAGAATCTTCAACCGAAATGAAAATTCCTATCTTGTAAAAGCTTTACTAAACCAAGAAACATACAAATAAATATGCCAACCAGTCCTCAACTAAACATTACTACTAAAAGCAGAAACAGTGAAGGTTGCTTTTTGAAATCTGGGGCAGTGGAAAAAAGCCTGCTATCAACAGATATGTTTTAAAGTTTCTTTTTCAAAACAAGCAGCAGCATGTGCAATCATACAGAGAACTTGATATCCTCTGAAACACAGATTAAAACAGCTTTAAAAAAAATAGAAATTTGAATAGATGTAGGGGCTTTTGACCACCTCAGATAAACCCCGGAAAGACACTTGAACAAGCTGTTACTGAAGTGTTTTGCCAGAATGATAATGAAAAAACATGATGGATCCCAGTTTTAAAACTCCTACGAAGGAGTTCTGGCTCTCCAGCAATTCACAGGATTTCCCACATGATCACAATGCATCTACAATACTTCCAAAAGTTCATTTTATTTTCTTCCTAAAAATTTCTTCAAAAGTCTTTCTAGAGTGCTAGTGTTCAACTGTGTCATTCAAGACACTGCCATCATAACATATGTGGTCAATGTTTGCCTTTCAAATATATTACTTCTGACATTATTATTCATATTAATTTCCAATTGAGATCATTCTATCTTGAATCAATTTTTGAAAAGCTTTGATTTCAGATATCTTCAGAGAGCTAAAATAGAACATATAATTTATTTTAAAGGTAATTCATTTAATATAACACTTACCTGTGTAGTTTCTGTCATTTTCTGTTCATAAACAGATTTAACCGCAGCATACTTCTCCACATATAGTTTATAGGTATCTGTAGCTTTTTTCGATTTAACTGCTGCCTATAGATTAGCACCAAAAAAAGTGTCAAATGTCATACATCCAATCTGATCCAAGGCTTTTAAAGTCACTATTAAATGAAAGCCTAGGATGACCTATAAAAATATTCAGTGGCATATCAAAACAGTGAAATGCCATAACAAAATTTCACCACCAAATAACTCTGATTCAAGCCATTGGAGGTTTCTATTTAAAGCTATACATAAACCCCATTAAAAGGTAACAAAGCAATTACCTCATTTACATCCCTCAGCAAGTAACCCATCAGTTACTTGCTCTGAATTTTACTTCATGATTCCCACTCTTGCATATTCACATAGAGGAATTCCCAAGAAGAAAACAGTCCTATCTTGTTTCCCAAACACCATTTACTATACAAAAAGTAAAAGGTGCTCTATGAACACCTGGTTTTAAAAAGAATTAAAATTGCTTTGCAATAAGATAATTCCAAACTTAATCATTGAAAAGGAAGGAAATGTCAAGTTCAAAGACTTAAAAAATAGGTCTTTTTGTAAAGCATTATGTAATTGAACCCCATATGCATGGGATTTTGACACAAACAAAACATTCTCTGTCTCTTGTAATCATGTTTAACCATGAGCAGAATTGTGTTACATGCTGAAGCATCTACAAAAAACTTCTCAGCAAGACAAAATGATAAAGCACATGAACACTGTATGATAAACTAGCAATCTCTTCTGAAAACACTATCTGTCTATTCTTAGGTGCTAAATAGAACTCTATTTAGCAGATTTACAGTAATTGAAAGAATATGTATCAGTCAAAATTTTTTTTGTCAAGTCACTATAAATACAGAAGTTAACATATCGGAGAACAACAAGAAATTATTATACAAGTTAACACTAATTTTCAACCGGAATAAAAACTGCAAGCTCTCAGATTCTTCAGTAAAGTATTTCTCCAAATATTTGGCTTTGTGATAAGCTCTTAGGACATTGGTGCAGATCCCCTGCTTTCTGATAAAGCAGTTATTCTGATTTTTTAAAAAAACATTTTTCATGTTATGCTAAATGTAATAAACCTATTCTCTGCCAAAGGAAAAATAAATTAATACAATCTTTGCCATCACGTTTCTGAAATTACAAGTGTAAATTTGAATAAAGACATGACTGAAGAGATATGACTATCACAGTTACTGGCTCCCACTGGAAACATTTTTCAAGTATTAGCTGAGCATTCAACTACAGCCTAATTGTTCAAAAAATAGTATCTAGGGAAGATGCATAAAACAGTAAAAAATGGCCTTCAGCCTATAGTGCTTCCTCTTTCTCCCTTCTGCAATCAGATAGAAGATTTTTTTGTTTCCAACTAACTGGACAAGGGACTGCAAAGTCACATCTTAAAAGCAAAGCTTCCATCAAGTCAACTTTTCCTACTGAAAAATTTCAATCTATTTACAAGAATTCAGAAAAATTATATTTTGAATAAACTAGCAGGAAAACAACTGCCATCCTCCATATTTCTGATTCATGTCTAGAACCCAACACTAGCTGTCCAGGCAGAAGCTAAGAAAAAAAGCTAAACTTATATTAAAGATAAAAAAACAGAACACGGTCAACAGGAACACTTTTGTCATCAGTGACAAGACAATAACCAACTCTGCTCCACCAAGACAGCAGTACAAAAGGCACTAAGACCATTCTAACAAGAACAGAGCCCTACACAGATCAGATAACTGAAACGGAAATAGGTAGAAGTATCAAGATTTAAAAAGAAAAGACATCATTAGAGACAGAAAAAAATAACCTCTTCCCACTACTACTTTGTTTCCTGAAAACCAGAAAAAGTTACAGTGATGCCAACAGGTCAAGGGAGGTGATCCTTCCCCTCTACTCAAGACTGGTGCAGCCACTCCTGGAGTCTTGTGGCCAGTTCGGGGCTCCCCAACACAAGAGAACAAAACAGAATGTCAGTTGGAAAGGCCCTCCAACGATCATCTAGTCCAACTGCCTGACCAATTCAGGGCTGACCAAAAGTTAAAACATGTTATTAAGGGCATTGTCCAAATTCCTCTGAAACACTGACAGGCATGGGACATTGACCACCTCTCTAGGAAGCCTGTTCTGGTGTTTGACCACCCTCTCAGTAAGGAAATGCTTCCTCATGTCAAGTCCAAACCTCCCCTGGCGCAACTTTGAACCATTCCCACGCATCCTGTCCCTGGATCCCAGGGAGAAGAGCCCAGCACCTCCCTCTCCACTGCCCCTCCTCAGGAAGCTGTAGAGAGCAATGAGGTTGCCCCTCAGCCTCCTTTTCTCCAAACTAGACAAGCCCAGAGTCCTCAGCCACTTCTCATAGGACATGTCTTCCAGCCCCTTCCACCAGCTTTGTTGCCCTCCTCTGGACACATTCGAGTACTTTCACATCCTTCTTAACTTGTGGGCCCCAGAACTGCACACAGGACTCAAGGTGAGGCCGCACCAACGCTGAATACAGCAGGATAATCACCTCTTTTAAGCGGCTGGTTATGCTGTGTTAATGCATCCCAGGATGCGGTTTGCCCTCTTGGCTGCCAGGGCACACTGCTGACTCACATTGAGCCTGCTGTCGACCACCACCCCCAGATCCCTTTCTGCAGGGCTGCTCTCCAGCCGCTCCTCTCCCAATCTATAATTGTGTCCAGCATTACTCCATTCCAGTGAAGAATCCGGCAATTTGACTTGTTAAATTTCATGCTGCTGATGATTGTCCAATGCTCCAATCTATCCAGATCCCTCTGCAAGGCCTCTCACCTCTCAAGAGAGTCAACAGCACCTCCCAGTTTGGTATCATCAGCAAATTTGCTAATGGTGCATTCAACTCCTGCATCCAGATTATTGATAAAAACATTAAACAGAACTGGCCCTAGAACTGAGCCCCGAGGAACACCGCCGGTGACTGGTCGCCAGCCAGATGTAGCCCCATTCACTACAACCCTTTGAACTCTACCCTTCAGCCAGCTCTTCATCCAATGCACCGTGAACACACTCATGCCACAGTTGGACAACTTGTCCAGAAGGATGCTGTGAGGGATAGTATCAAAAGCCTTACTAAAATAAAAAAACACAAAACACCATACATCCACTGCCTTCTCTTAATCCACTAGGCAAGTGACCTTAGCATGGAAGGATATCAAATTAGTTAGACAGTACTTTCCCTTCATGAACCCATGTTGACTGTGCCTGATGCATTGTCCTTTAAATGCCTTTCAATGGTACCCAGTATGATCTTCTCCATAATTTTTCCAGGAACTGAGGTTAGACTAACAGGTCTGTAGTTTCCTGGGTCTTCCCTCATGCCCTTCTTGAAATTGGAATAACATTGGCTAGTTTCCAGTCAGCGGGGACCTCCCCAGACTCCCAAGACCTTTGGTAGATGATCAAGAGTGGTCCTGCTGTAACATCTGCTAGCTCCTTCAGTACTCTGGGATGAATCCCATCAGGCCCCATGGACCTGTGGACATTCAGCTGATACAGCTGGTCCCTTACAATTTCATTGTCTACAAATGGAAAGTCACCATTCTGCACTTGTGGTCCTCCAACTCAGACCTTGAGCTGCCGAGTCCACTATCAGTATTATTAAAGACTGAGGCAAAAAGAAGCACTCCACTTCTTTGTCCCAATTAGTCAGATGACCATCTGTTGTGGTTTGGGCTGGGTTGGCCAATGAGAACAACAGATGCCCCCCCACCTCTCTCTCTCCAAAGAGAGGAGAGGAAGAGATAAAGAGATTTATGAGTTTAAAAAGAAAAACTAAACTACTTTAATGAAAATATTAATAAATTTATTAAATAATTTAAAATAATGAAATAGATACAAAACCGTATCGAGCTCCCAGGATGACGTCACCAGCAGGCACTGGGAAAGTCTCAAACTGGTCTCAGCAATGGATGGGAACTGGATTTCAGCTCTGGAGTCAGGAACACATGGATCAGGATCAAAGGCAGACAAACAGACAGGGTCCTCCTCGGACAACGGCCATTGAGGAGAGTTGACCCTTTGATCCTTCAGCTTTTATACTGAGCATGGGGCAGATGGGATGGAACACCCTGTTGGTCAGGTTTGGGTCACCTGTCCTGTCCGCTCCTCCCTGCAGGTGTGACCCCTCTACGCTTTTCCACTTCCGACCCTCCAACAGGGCAAATAAAGTGAGCTGATCTTGGTTGTTATAGCAATAAGTATAAGCAAGACCCTCTCTGCACACCATCCCTTGGCATAAATTATAAACAATCAGGTCTTATCACTCCTGGAGCAAACAGTGTCTGCACAATATGCTGTTAATTTCAGAGTTTCAGAGAGTTAGAAGAGACTTAGCTGAAAAGTAAAATTACTGAAAAAAAACCCTGGTTCTGTTCTACCTCAAACTAGGACACCATCTTCAACAAGTATTGGTCCAATGTTTCTTTAGACCTCCCCTTGCTATTAATGTACTTAAAGAGAGACACGGACGTATATGAGAGAGCCCAGCAAAGGGCCACCAAGATGATGAAAGGACTGGAGCATCTCTCCTATGAGGAAAGGCTGAGAGAGCTGGGACTGTTCAGCCTGGAGAAGAGAAGGCTCAGGCTCGTCAATGCATGTAAATACCTGAAGGGAGGGTGCAAAGATGACAGAGCCAGGCTCTTTTCTGTGGTGCCCAGTGACAGAACCAGAGGGAATGGGCACAGACTGAAACACAGGAGGTTCCCTCTGAACATCAGGAAACACTTTTTGACTGCAAGGGTGACCAAGCACTGGCACAGGTTGTCCAGGGAGACTGTGGAGTCTCCATCCTTGGAGATATTCAAAAGCCATCTGGTCACAGTCCAGGGCAACTGGCTCTAGGTGGCCCTGCTTGAGCAGGGGCATTGGATCAGATGACCTCCAGAGATCCCTTCCAACCTCAACCATGCTGCGATTCTGCAAATGGATCAAACTCCCCCATGACTCAAGGACAGTACTAAATGCAACATCAAGTTACTCATCCCTTGGGGTTTTGGACCATGTTATTGGAACCTCTTAAATGAGCATGTTAACTTGTTTTCCTTCTCAATGGATTAGACTTCAAATACTCCTATAATTAGCTACTTTGTCTCACTTGAGGGGACAACACAAAACTTCCTACTCCTTAATTCAATAACAAAGGCATTGAGTATTTGCATATTTACTTAAGGAAATACACCAAAAATATAATAGAAGCTGAAACAATTATATGCAGTTTCTGTAAAAGCCACTGAACAAAATGATCATATGATGCAGTTAATAACAAAATAAAGAATTAGAACTGCATTGCAGTTAGAACAGATAAGTAAATATAAACAAAAAATAACCAGGCATTCAACGTATCATGCTGTCCTCGTTTTGTCTGGGATGGGGTTAACTTTCTTACTAGCAGCTGGTGTAGTGCTTTTCTGGATTTGGTATGAGAGCAGTGTCAATAGCACACTGGTGTTTTTAGTCATTGCTTGCACAGTCAAGGCCTTTTCTGCTCCTCATACCCACCAGCGAGCAGGCTGGGGGTGCACAAGAAGTTGGGAAGGGACACAGCTGGGACAGCTGACCCCAACTGACCAAAGGGATATTCCATGCCATATGACATCATGCTCAGCATATAAAGCTGGGGGAAGGAGAAGGAAGGGGGGAGGGGGCGTTTGGAGTGATGGCGTTTGTCTTCCGAGGTCACTGTTACTTGTGCTGGAGCCCTGCTTTCCTGGAGATGGCTGAACACCTGCCTGCCCATGGGAAGCAGGGAATGAATTCCTTGTTTTGCTTTGCTTGTGTGTGCACGGCTTTTGCTTTCCCTGTTAAACTGTCTTTATCTCAACCCACAAGTTCTCGCTTTTACCCTTCTGATTCTCTTCCCCATCCCAACTGGGGAGTGAGCGAGTGGCTGTGTGATCCTAGTTGCTGGCTGGGGTTAAACCATGACACACGCACATTATGAAATAGCCATGATGACTTTCAGCCCTTTCTGAGCATTTCACTTACTAATACAAGGTGAATGTGTTACAGATTGATAACACAGTGAATTTAAGTAAGATGTCACAAAACTACCTTATCAACTTCTCTCTGTGTTGCTCCTTCCTTTTTCAAACGTTCTTGTTCAACACACTTTGCGTTGTAGTTTTCCTTTGATTTCTGTAAGGCCTGAGTGATACTTTGAATATTTTGCACCGCTTCCAATGTTCCTGAAACATCTTCTTTAGTCTGCCGAATATCACACAGTTGTCAAAACCAAGCCATTTTGACATTAACAAGTCATTGGACATGCATAAGAAAGAAGTTAATAACCTTTTTATAAGTTTTGATTTGTTCATCACCATACTTGTGAACTTCTTTTATTAGCTCTTGTAATCTCCGCATCAGGTCCAAGTGACAGCTTGCTAGTTTTTCTGTTGAAGTTCTGAAAACATCCCAAACTGGTGCAAATGTCCTAGAACAAGAGGAAAAAAAAAAATTTAACACTCATCTAGATTTTTTCCTTTTAGTCAGTCACAGTCTTTTTTAAATAGTGCTAAAGCATAGCTGATATATTTACATAATTTCAGCTCTGTTCCTAAAACTGAAGTAAACAAAAAACCCAACAACTATTATAATGTTCTTATTAAATGTTTCAAACATACTTAGATTCCTACCTAACTTTTCAGTGTTTTATGTTTTATCTGTATTGACTCCGAGTAAAATGCATCAAAATTAACTTATTCGTCTCCATCATCAACACACAATAACGACAACAAGTATTTCTAAAGATGATGCAAGAACAGCTCAAAAAAATTAATATGTATTAACAAGTATTTTTATGTGCACACTTGAATAGCAAAAAGAAAACAAAAGATACTTGACTAGTTCAGTTTCCAGTTGTCTTGCATCATTACTACCATAAGATAAACCATATGGCAAAGGAAGGTGAAGGACAGGCCAATTCCTCAGATTCAGATTTCTATACTGAATGGACTTCTCCAGTGACTCTAAAGGTATAATGCATATCTGGTTGCACAGTGGGCCCGTGTGAACCTCATGAAGTTCAACCAGGCCAAGTGCAAGGTCCTGCACCCGGGTCACAGCAATCACAGAATGCTATGGAGTTGGAAGGGACCTCTGGAGATAATCGAGTCCAACCCCCGTGCCAAAGCAGGTCCACCTAGAGCAGGTTGCACAGGAACTTGTCCAGGCAGGTTTTGCATGTCTCCAGAGAAGGAGACTACACCACCTCCCTGGGCAGCCTGTTCCAGTGCTATGCCACCCTCAAAGTAAAGAAATTCCTCCTCATGTTTAGATGGAACTATCTATGTTCAAGTTTGTGCCCATTTCCTCTTGTCCTGTCACTGGGAACCACTGAAAAAAGACCTGCCCCTTCCTCTTGACACCCATCCTTGAAGTATTTATAAGCATTGATCAGATCCCCCCTCAGTCTTCTCTTCTCCAGACTAAAAAGACCTAAGTCCCTCAGCCTCTCCTCATAAGAGAGATGCTCCAGGCCCCTAATCATCTTTGTGGTCCTCTGCTGTACCCTCTCCAGCAGTTCCCTGTCCTTCTTGAACTGGGGAGCCCAGAACTGGACACAGTAGGCTCCAGATGTGACCTCACCAGGGCAGAGCAGAGGGGGAGGATGAACTCCCTCGACCTGCTGGTCACGCTCTTTTTAATGCACCCCAGGAGACCACCCTCCAACCTGTCCAGGTCTCGCTGTATGGCAGCACAGCCTTCCAGTGTGTCAGCCACCCCTCCCAGTTTTGTATCATCAGCAAACTTGCTGAGGGTACACTCTGTCCCCTCATCCAGGTCATTGATGAATATATTGAAGAGGACTGGACCCAGTACACTGACCCCTGGGGAACACCCCTAGTTACAGGCCTCCAGCTGGACTCTGCACCACTGATCACAACCCTCTGACCTCTGCCATCCAGCCAGTTTTCAATCCTCCTCGCTGTCCATTCATCTAACCCACACTTCCTAAGCTTACTGTCCTGGGCTGAGAGACACAGGACTAACTTTTCTTCTAATGCTGGGGAAAATTACACTTTTAGAAGACTCTAGTGTCTGAATTTGTGAAAATATTTACTTTACAGCCAGCCAGGCTCTGTGGGATTCAAGGTTAGTGTTTTCGAGCCTTGCCAGGTGCAGGGACAAGGACGAGCAAGGCCTGGGCTTTTTATCCAGGCTGGCCAACAGGAGTATTTCATACCATGAACGTCACATCCAATATAAATTAGAAAAGTTTGCTGCGTAGCGGGCTCTCGCTCTCTCCCTGATGGCGGTGGTCCAGACAACTCCTTGCCCCGGTGCCAGAGCCCTGAGGCCTTCCCTTCCTCCTGAAGCCATTGCGCTCGCAGTGTCCGATACTTGCTATCCACTGCTGGGAGTGCACAGCTTCCTCCTGATATAGATGGCTGAGTATAATTCCTGTATATCTTATATCAGTATCGGGATTAATACTGGTTCTTTAGTATTATTGTTAATTATTTAGTCTTAGTCTATTAAATCTATTTATACTTCAACCCTTGTGTTTCTTTGTGTTCCCCGATTCCCCTTTCCAGGTGGGGAGGGGTCATCGGGTGATAGAATAATTGTCTAACGACAATAGATTGTTATGGGTTCTCTCAAACCATAACAAATTTGGCGCCCAACGTGGTATTTTAACAAAATTTGGCATGCGGTGTGGTATTTTAATGACCTTGATACTTAATGTGATGGTTTGCATGTAATTTAAATAGTGCTGGGAGAATCAGAGGCTTTAATTTGAGAGTTCTGAAGGGTTGAAGTTGTAAACAGATTTGATCGGATTTGTAAAACAGTCATTATGGATCTATTGGAGTGGTTTCAATGTACTGTAAGCAGAGTTCTCTGGTATCTCTGTGCAGCTGTATGTGGGCAGCTATGGGAGTGGTGCAAGAGGTTGTTGCCATTTCTCACTGGTTTAGGGAAGCTTATCATTTCTAAATGTGGAGTTAAAAGCATTGCCTTGTTATTTTATGCGGTGGTGTTTTGCTATGTTATTGGGTCTTCTGTAATTGTTCCGTTTTGTGTCACTTATGTAATTGCATCTCGCAAATCGCCGCGATTAGAATCACCTCAGAACGGGGAAGGATCCTTTTTGGGCACCGTGCATAATTACACCTTGGGTTATATTACGGGCCACTTAGTGAGGGGGGGGGATATCTTTTAAGGATTTGTATGTTCCGGTAGCATCAATAGCAACAGTTTTTGAGAGTTTGAAATACCCTTGGAATGTTTTGGTCATTGTGCTTATATTGTTAATTTTTGCGGGCTTGTTCTTTTTTATGGGCTGGATTTACGGTAGCAGGAAGTGTCTGATAGAGATCCCACTGGCCCCCCCGACAGACATTGCTCCTTCAGAGAATCTGCCGGCCTCCCCCACAGTCAGTGCTCCTGTGCAGCCCCCGCAGACTCCTGCAGCAGATGTTCCTCCCGCACAGACACCGCCAGTCCCCGTGACAACTACTGTACCTGTTCAGACCCCACTGGCCCCCCCGACAGACATTGTCCCCGTGCAGACACCACCAGTCCCCGTGACAACAACTGTACCTGTTCAGACCCCACTGGCCCCCCCGACAGACATCGCACCCGTGCAGACCTCGCCAGCCCTCCCGACAGCCCCTGATCTTATCCAGACCCTGATGGCTCTCATGACAAGACCTGCAGCTGCACCAAGTACTGAATCTACTTCGACCTTAGTAATGGATGATGCAGCTGATCTACAGACTCAATCAGTGCCAGTGTCAGTCAACCCTGTACATAAGAGGAAGCGTGCTGTAGCATCAGATGACAATGGTCAACCAGGGACATCAGGCAATACAGTAACAGAGGAAACTATTCGATCATTAACCCTAACTGAGCTGCGAGACATTCGTAAGGATTACGGCCGCCAGGAAGGCGAGCAAGTGATTCCTTGGCTGCTCCGATGCTGGGACACTGGGGCTGATAGTTTGGACTTAGATGGTAGAGAAGCCAAGCGGCTAGCACCATTAGCTAGAGAATCAGGTATTGACAGAGCTTTTGGAAGACCACCACAATCCCTCACCCTCTGGAGGCGACTCCTGTTAAGTGTGAGAAGCAGGTATCCCTATAGGGATGATATCATGTACCAGCCATCCAAGTGGACAACTATTGAGAGAGGTGTTAAGAATCTGAGGGAAATAGCTGTGCGAGAGATGATTTTCAGTGACTTGGACGACCTGCAGACATCATTGGATCCAGATGCACTCAAAATTACTGGACCCGTTTAGCGCAAATGGGTACTGAGTGCACCAGCAGCATATGCTAATGTATTGGCATTATTTTGCTGGACAGATGATGAGGCACCGACGGTGGGTGATATGGATGCTCGAATGCAGCATTATGCAAATAATCTTCTTTCTGCCCCACAGGCCAGTGTCTCAGTACTGAAAAAGTCATTTGGCAAGGCAAATATCTTAGGTGGGGACAAACCCTTCCCTACTAAGCCTGGTCGAGAGAAGCAAAGCACACCACGACACATCCTGTGGTCTACCCTGCGTAATCAGGGAGAAAACATGAGGAATTGGGATGGAAAACCTACTTCAGCTTTACAGACACATGTACGTGAGTTGCGGAGTAAGACACCTCCCAGGAGGGGTTCTTCCAGGAGAAGTGTTGCTCCAGTTTCCAGAGAAAAGTCCCCTAGAAGGCAGAGATGGGCCTTGGAGCCTGATTTACGACATGCAACTGTCACAAATGGAAGTGGTGCGCCCTCTCATCTAAACTAGGGTTGCCCTGCCTCCAGCCAGGGGGAGGAGAGGGACAATCGAGTTTATTGGACTGTGTGGATTCGATGGCCTGGCACACCAGAACCACAAAAGTATAGGGCCCTGGTGGACACTGGTGCACAGTGCACCCTAATGCCATCAAATCACATAGGGGAAGAACCTGTCACTATCGCTGGAGTGACAGGAGGATCTCAAGACCTGACTGTACTGGAGGCTGAAGTGAGCCTAACTGGGAATAAATGGGAAAAGTTCCCCATTGTGACTGGCCCGGATGCACCATGCATTCTTGGCATAGATTACCTCAGGAAAAGGTATTTTAAGGACCCGAGAGGCTACCGGTGGGCATTTGGTGTAGCGGCGGTGGAGACGGAGGAAGTTGTGCAACTGTCTACATTGCCTGGCCTGTCAGAGGACCCTTCTATTGTAGGGCTGCTGAGGATCGAGGAACAATGTGCCCATTGCTACTACAACGGTGCATAGGCGACAATATCGCACTAACCGAGATTCTTTGCTCCCTATTCAGCAATTGATTCGTCAGTTGGAAAGCCAAGGGGTGATCAGTAAGACTCGCTCACCCTTTAATAGTCCCATATGGCCAGTGCGAAAGCCTAATGGGGAATGGAGATTGACAGTAGACTATCGTGGCTTGAATGAAGTCACACCACCATTGAGTGCTGCAATCCCAGATATGTTAGAACTTCACTATGAACTGGAGTCAAAAGAGGCTAAATGGTGTACTACAATTGACATTGCTAATGCCTTTTTCTCTATTCCTTTAGCAGCAGAGTGCAGGCCACAGTTTGCTTTCACCTGGAGGGGTGTCCAGTATACCTGGAATCGACTGCCCCAGGGGTGGAAACACAGCCCTACTATTTGCCATGGAATGATACAGACTGCACTGGAGAAGGGTGGAGCTCCAGAACACCTGCAATACATTGACAACATCATTGTATGGGGTGATACAGCAGAAGAAGTTTTTGAGAAGGGAGAGAAGGTAATTCAAATCCTCCTGGAAGCCGGTTTTGCCATCAAACGAGGTAAGGTTAAGGGACCTGCACAGGAAATTCAGTTTTTAGGAATTAAGTGGCAAGATGGGCGTCGCCAGATCCCAATGGATGTGATTAACAAAATAACAGCTATGTCACCACCTACTAACAAAAAGGAAACACAAACCTTCTTAGGCGTTGTGGGTTTCTGGAGAATGCATATTCCTGGTTACAGTCAGATTGTGAGCCCTCTCTATGAAGTGACTAGAAAGAAAAATGATTTTAAATGGGGCCCTGAGCAGCAGTCAGCCTTTGAGCAGATTAAACGGGAGATTGTTCATGCAGTAGCCCTTGGGCCAGTCCAAACTGGACAAGATGTAAAAAATGTGCTGTACACCGCAGCTGGGGAGAATGGCCCTACCTGGAGTCTCTGTCAAAGAGCACCTGGAGAAGCTCGAGGCTGACCCCTAGGGTTTTGGAGTCGAGCATATAGAGGATCAGAGGATCGCTATACCACCACTGAGAAAGAGATATTAGCGGCATATGAAGGGGTTCGACCTGCTTCAGAGGCAATTGGTACTGAAGCACAGCTTCTCCTGGCACCTCGGTTGCCAGTGTTGAACTGGATGTTTAAAGGGAAAACTCCTTCCACACATCACGCAACTGATGCAACGTGGAGTAAGTGGGTAGCACTAATTACTCAGTGAGCTCGAATAGGGAACCCCAATCGTCCAGGAATTCTGGAGGTAATCATGGATTGGCCACAAGGCACAGATTTTCGAGGATCCCCAGAGGAGAGAGTGGTGCAGGCTGAGGAGGCACCACCATATAATCAGTTATCGGAAAACGAGAGGCGATATGCGCTGTTCACTGATGCATCTTGTCGTATTGTAGGAAACCAGCGAAGATGGAAAGCTGCTGTGTGGAGTCCTACTCGATGAGTCGTGGAAGCGACTGAGGGAGTGGGTGAGTCGAGTCAGTTTGCAGAAGTGAAAGCCATCCAGTTGGCTTTAGATATTGCTGAGAGAGAAAAGTGGCCGGTACTTTATCTTTATACTGACTCATGGATGGCGGCACATGCATTATGGGGGTGGTTAAAGCAGTGGAAGAAGAGCAACTGGCAGTGCAGAGGTAAACCCATCTGGGCTGCTGACTTGTGGCAAGATATTGCTGTCCGATTAGAAAAGCTGTCTGTGAAGGTACGACATGTAGATGCCCATATACCCAAGAGTCGGGCCACTGAGGAACAACAAAACAATCATCAGGTGGATCAGGCTGCTAAGATTAAAGTGTCCCAAGTAGACTTGGACTGGCAACGTAAAAGTGAATTGTTTTTAGCTCGGTGGGCCCATGACACTTCAAGTCATCAAGGAAGAGATGCAACATATAGATGGGCTTGTGACCGAGGGGTGGATTTGACTATGGACACTATTGCACAGGTCATCCATCAATGTGAAACATGTGCTGAAATTAAGCAAGCCAAATGATCAAAGCCTTTGTGGTATGGAGAACGGTGGCTGAAATATAAATTCAGGGAGGTTTGGCAAATTGACTATATCTCTCTTCCACGAACTCGCCAGGGAAAACACTATGTTCTTACTATGGTAGAAGCAATCACCATAACCAGGCTGGAAACATATGCAGTGTCTCATGCCACTGCTCGTAACACTATTTTAGGCCTTGAAAGACAAGTCCTGTGGCGACATGGTACTCCAGAGAGGATTGAGTCAGACAATGGGACTCATTTCCAAAATAATCTTATAGATGCCTGGGCTAAAGAGCATGGTATCGAGTGGATATATCACATCCCCTACCACGCACCAGCTGCTGGGAAAGTAGAACGATGCAATGGACTGCTGAAGACTACACTGAAAGCGATGAGTGCTGGAACATTTAAAAAGTGGGATGAACATTTAGCAAAAGCCACCTGGTTAGTCAACACCAGGGGAACTGTCAGCCGAGCTGGTCCTGCTCACTCAGAGCCTTTACCTACTGTAGAAGGGGATAAAGTCCCTGTGGTGCATGTAAAGAATATGTTGGGAAAAACAGTCTGGGTTACCCCGGCCTCAGGTAAAGGCAAACCCACTCGTGGGATTGCTTTTGCTGAAGGACCAGGGCATACTTGGTGGGTGATGCAGGAGAATGGAGAGGTTCGATGTGTACCTTTAGGAGATCTGATTTTGGGTGAGAATCCTTAATTTAAATGATACGGTGTCAATTGTTGCCTAATACTAACAGTGTTCAATAAGTGTTTTTCAGGATAACGTAATGGTAACGGACCCAGAGTCAGTTCTGTCGAATGGTGTCCAGCAACAGGGAACATGCTGGCCGTGAGCACAACATCTTACATGGATGCGCCCAACTCTAACCATCTGCGATCCTGTATTGAGGCCTGGTCCCGATCCGACAACTGAGTGAATGCCATATCACTTGTTCCTACCCTAAAAGACTATTATGATAGATGGAACTCACAGTTTTGGACCAAAGAAATTTAATGGACCTTTTAGAGGAATAGCTCATAACTTTAGAGGATTGTATGTGTCTCTCTATATATATATGTATATTAGAAGATAAATATAATAGTACGCTGAAGTGTGACATATATATGGTATGAAATAAGGGGTGGAATGTCCTGGGTTGAGAGACACAGGACTAACTTTTCTTCTAATGCTGGGGAAAATTACACTTTTAGAAGACTCTAGTGTCTGAATTTGTGAAAATATTTACTTTACAGCCAGCCAGGCTCTGTGGGATTCAAGGTTAGTGTTTTCGAGCCTTGCCAGGTGCAGGGACAAGGAGGAGCAAGGCCTGGGCATTTGACCCAGGCTGGCCAACAGGAGTATTTCATACCATGAACGTCACATCCAATATAAATTAGAAAAGTTTGCTGCGTAGCGGGCTCTCGCTCTCTCCCTAATGGCGGTGGTCCAGACAACTCCTTGCCCCGGTGCCAGAGCCCTGAGGCCTTCCCTTCCTCCTGAAGCCATTGCGCTCGCAGTGTCCGATACTTGCTATCCACTGCTGGGAGTGCACAGCTTCCTGCTGATATAGATGGCTGAGTATAATTCCTGTATATCTTATATCAGTATTGGGATTAATACTGGTTCTTTAGTATTATTGTTAATTATTTAGTCTTAGTCTATTAAATCTATTTATACTTCAACCCTTGTGTTTCTTTGTGTTCCCCGATTCCCCTTTCCGGGTGGGGAGGGGTCATCGGGTGATAGAATAATTGTCTAACGACAATAGATTGTTATGGGTTCTCTCAAACCATAACACTTACCTATAAGGATGCTGTGGGAGACTGTGTCAAAAGCCTTGCTGGACTCAAGGTAGACAACAGCCACCACCCTCCCCTCATCTATCCAGCCAGTCATGCCATCGTAGAAGGCTATCAGGTTAGTCAGACATGACTTTCCCTTGGTGAATCCCTGTTGACTACATCTGATAGCTTTCTTTTCCTCCACATGCTTTGAGGTGACCCCCAGAATGAGTTGTTCCATCATCTTTCCAGGGATGGAGGTGAGGCTGACCGTCCTGTAGTTTCCCGGGTCCTCCTTCTTGCCCTTTTTGAAAACTGGGATGACACTGGCTTTCCTCCAGTCCTTGGGCACCTCGCCTGTTCTCCAGGACCATTCAAAGATGGAGAGCAGCACAAATCCCAGGCACAAATACAGGTTGGACTGAGAATGGACTGAGAGCAGCCCTGAGGAGAAGGACTTGGGTGTGTTGGTAGATGAGAAGCTCAACATAAGCTTCCAGAGCTAACATGAAGCCAACTGCATCCTGGGCTGCATCAAAAGAAGTGTGGCCAGCAGGGCGAGGGAGGGGATTATGCCCCTCTGGGGAGACCCCACCTGGAGCATTGCATCCAGCTCTGGAGTCCTCAGCACAGGAAGGACATGGACCTGTTGGAATGGGTCCAGAGGAAGACACAGAGATGTTCAGAGGGCTGGAGCCCCTCTGCTGTGAGGACAGGCTGAGAGAGTTGAGGCTGTTCAGCCTGGAGAAGAGAAGGCTCCACAGAGACCTTGTAATGGCCTTCCAGTAGAAGGGGGCCTACAGGAGAGATGGGAAGGGACTCTTGATTAGGGAGGGGAGCCATAGGACTAAGGGAATTGTTTTTAACCTGAAAGAGGGGAGATTGAAATTAGATCTCGGGAAGAAATTCTTTCCTGTGAGGGTGGCGAGACACTGGAACAGGTTGCCCAGAGAAGCTGTGGCTGCCCCATCCCTGGAGGGCTTCAGGGCCAGGTTGGACGGGGCTTTGAGCAACCTGGTCTGGTGGGAGGTGTCCCTGCCCATGGCAGGGGGTTGGAACCAGATGATCTTCAAGGTCCCTTCCAACTTGTCCCAGTTTGAAGTAAAACCGAACCAATTTTCTTTTCTGTAACTTTACATCCCAGCTAGGCCTCCTCTAACTCTCTGAAATTAACGGCATATTGTGGAGAAAACTGCTCGTTCTCAGAATGATAAGACCAATGTTTGTGCTCCATGCCAAGGAATGGTATGCAGGGAGGCCCTTGCTTATCCTTATTGCTATAACAACCAAGGTCAGCCAATTTCGTTATTTGCCCCCTTAGAGGGTCAGAAACAGAAAAACGTAGAGGGGTCACATCGGTGGGGAGGAGAAGACAGGACAGGTGACCCAAACCTGACCAACTGGGGTATGCCATCCCATCTGCCCCATGCTCAGTATAAAAGCTGAGGGATCAAAGGGTCAACTCTCTTTCTTCAATGGCCAATGTCCGAAGAGGACTCTGTCTGTTCATCTGCCTTTGATCCCGATCCATGTGTTCCGGACTCCAGCGCTGGAATCCAGTTCCCATCCATTGCTGAGTCCATTCTGGGACTTCCCCAGTTCCTGCCGGTGACATGACTGTCATCCTGGGAGCTTGATACGGTTTTGTATATACTGTATCTATTTCATTATTTTCTTCTTTTTTATTTTAATATTAATTCTTCATTGAAGTAGTTTAGTTCATTCTAAACTTCTAAATCTCCTTATCTCTTCCTCTCCTCTCTTTGGGGGGGGGGCGGGGCAGGCAGGGAAGGGCCATCTGTCAGTCTGGTTTTGGTAAATTCGGCCAAAACCATGACACAACTC
Source organism: Numenius arquata (assembly GCF_964106895.1). NCBI lineage: Eukaryota > Metazoa > Chordata > Aves > Charadriiformes > Scolopacidae > Numenius > Numenius arquata. The sequence continues at coordinate 20,054,283 of NC_133615.1, read as the reverse complement.
TAGCCATTCTATGATTCTGTATTTTGTATAGCTGCATTAACAATCATTTTTAAAGGTGATAAAGTTATGCTACCTTCAACACCATCAATATTCACAATCAAACTTGATTCTTAACATGTATGCAGTTAATTATTTCACTTTTATACACACTTACCCTAGCTGTGTGTAATTGCTCGCTGATTTGGCTAGTTTTGTCATTGACCTTGAATATGCCTCCTCTATTGTAGCTCTGTCAAAGAAAGCAATCAAAAGTATAATCAACATTTTGGAGATATTTGAAGACAGATGAATATGCATTCTAAAGGTGCAAAGCATAGGACTTTCTATTTCAACTGAAAATGACTCTATTTTATGACCCCTCAAAAACTGTATGTCAAACAACAGAAGTCTAAAAAAAAAAATAATCTAAGAGCACTGTGACAGAGCGTTGCAGGGAACAGAAACAAGTAAAATCTAAGTGCTCAAGACTTGCAAAAAATTATTCCTTCCTTCCTATACTCTCTACTGTTCCCCTCTGCCTTTAACATTTTTTATTAAGAGTCAGAACACAGTGACATAGCAATCACCCACTAAACACTGTCTAAATACCAGAGCAACAAAATTGAATATATTTGTAATGGAAACATTAAAAAAACAACAAACTGAATGCTTACTGAGCAGTCACATTTGTTCGCATTAAATAAAATGGAGTCTTGTCTTTTTTTTTTCCTTAAGTTCTTTGCATAGTGATGTTTGAGTTTGGAAAACACAGTCAAATTGTATGGGAGCACCCAGCCAAACCGGTTTCAGAGCACAATAGGTGAGATGCAGGGGGTTGTCATCCGACTCAGCTTCATCTCCGCCTTGCCTTGTCTATGCAGAGATAACTTGGGGGGAGCTGCAAAAACGGCTCAGCCCGGGATTGTCTCAAGATTGCATCACAATAAGAACCGAAACCGAATGGAGCCTTAACTCCCTTAACAAATAAAATGCCCTGAGTCCCATCCCACCACTAGTCCCATGACTTTGAGTGCTAGACATCACAAAATTGGCAACAGAGACTTGGCCATCGCACCACCAGAGGTAAACATCCCAGATAGTGTAATCCACTCAGGCATAATCCTGCACCCCCACAGAATCAGGAAATATAAACCGCAAGGTTTGAGGAGGAAAATGGGGGTAATCTTCCAACGATACAGCTGGCCTGTAGGAGATTCGTGTCCCCCCCTTGTCCAGGACGCTGTACAGGGTAACTTCCCAGGGATTGAGCGACCTTACCTGAGAGAAAGGGTAAGTGATAAAGAAACATACGTATGGTATATGGCATGCTATTAAGATCGTGATTTGTGCACTCTTTTAAGGTATTAATATCTAGCGCGCTTGTGGTTTGTGTTGTTACTTTTCGGGATCACTTGTAGGTTGCAATAGTGTATTCCGTGAATTGATTTTAAATTGCAATAGTGTAATCGCCATTGTACACATAGAACTCGCAATAGTGACGTATTGGACCTGTGAGTGAAGTCCAAATAAATTGTTAATTTGAACCTCTCAGTGAAGTCCTTTTTCCCGTTTCGTCACAAAAATGGCGCAGCGAGCAGGGTGTATAATTGACGAGCTATTGCAGAAACATGGTTGTAAACCCTCTCCCGCGGATAGGGAGAAGGCTAAGAGGTTGTGGAAAAGTGAGGGGAAAGTGGTGGAATGGGTAGAGCAGTGTCAGAAGGAACAAAAGAAAAAAGACGGAAAAGGTAAAGGTGCTCTGTTTTTGGAGCATGTTTAGTCTGTGCACAGGAGGAGGCACGGAAATCTGAGGCTGTTCAGAAAATGGGTGTAGCTAACTCGGAAGCAGACGCGCTGACTAATTGTAGTAAAAAGGTGTGTGAATTGCAAGCTGAAGTTGAGGCTACCAAAGCTGCTTTAGAGGAAGAACGAAAGACAAAAGAGGCCTTAAGGGCCCATGAAGGACAATTGGAAGTTGAAAACATGTTTTTGAAAGACGAATTAGCTGCTGAAAGGGAGAGGAATCGGAGGTTACAGGAAAAATTAGATCTTTTGTTGTCAAGTGCTCCGACCCCCTCTCCCACCCAAGTCAGGAACTTAATTATGTGTGCCGACCCTGATACTTGGGACGGGGACATCTGGGGTGACCCAGATGTGGAGCCCGAGGGGACAAGTAATATTGAAATTCGACCCCTCATTAAAACGGAGGTGCAGTCAAATGATAGAAATGCTCGGAGATGTACTACAACACGTATCACCCCATGGTCCGGACCCGAGCTTGCCCGAATGCAAGAACAATTTTCACGCAAGCCAGGGGAAAGTGCAACTGAATATTTATGGAATGTTTCGCTAAAAGGAGGCGATCGTATCTTGCTGAGTGAGGAGGAAGCAAGAGGTTACTGGGGTCCTGGCGTATTTCTGGATAGGGGTCCGGTAGGGGATCAACCCTTAACACTTAGAGTCGCCCACTGGGCAGGGGGGATAGATTCTAGAGAACGGGGCGAGCCACTGGCTATTAAAACTGCTGGGCTGTCTGGGCTAGCTGAGTCTGTACAAAAGGCTGCCTGTATACAAGCCATGTATGAGCGTGGTGAGCAGGGCATTCTCCTTGCCGCTCCGGTAAATCCGGTCCACCTTAAACCATTGATTAGAGGTCTCCCTGATTCTGTGAAAATGTATGTGCAAAACCTAAAGGAAAAGATTGCACAGGCAATTAACCATAATACTGGCAACCCGCACCAACGGCAGCAGCCTGTTTTGACTTGGGGAGAACTATTACAAGAAATAGTGATTTTTGGTAGAGACATGGGTTGGTTAGAGGAAGGCTCACATTTACAGCGCCGGGTCCGGCAGGCACAGTTTGTTGGGCATAATAATCCTCGTCCTCCCCGACAAACTAATTCTCGCTTTGACCCCCAGCGTAATGAATTGTGGAGAAAGGCTTTAGCATTAGGAATACCCCGATCAATGTTACATGGGCAGTCCACAGAGAATATTCGTATTATGGTAAACCTGGTGGAGCAGCCTATTAGCAAGACTACAGAACATACTGATACTGCTAAAACACAGAGAGATAAACCCTCTGCTCCTGCGAATCCTTTCTCAGATTTAAGGAAGGATTTAATAGATCTAAAAAACTAGAAAGCGCGGGGGGTATTTTAGGCCGACCCACCCGCGTAATATCTAACTTAGAATGGCCTAACCATTTAAGTGACCCACATATTACTTTAGCTACTGGCCCCAGACGAATACCTGTAAATTTTCTAATTGATACTGGAGCTCAAATAAGTGTCATCACTGAAAAAACAGCAAAAAAGTTAGGTTTAGTCCCCACACGGAAGAAAATAAATGTAATAGGAGTAACTGGAGTCCCTGAAATCAGACCAATTGGTACGGTGTGTGTCTGGCTTCCAGGAGAAAACCGAATGACTAAGATAAAAGTAGTCATCGGTCCTTATCGTAATAACATTTTGGGATTTGATGTATTAGCAAACAAAGTCTGGAGGTTGCCAGACGGGACAGTGTGGAGCTTTGGAGCCCCACCATGTGAAGTTCGGTTACTGGAGACAGCCATTAGACTGCCTCCTTCCCAGGTAACGAATGTTAATCAATATCCACTACCAGCCGCAGCCAAAACGGGGATCAGGGAAGTTATTAAAGACCTGGAAGCCCGTGGCATTATAATCAGGACACACTCACCCTATAACTCCCCAGTACGGCCGGTACGTAAAGCGGACGGTAGATGGCGACTCACAGTTGACTACAGGAGGCTTAATAGCAATGCAATGCCCCTTACGGCCGCTGTTCCTAGCATTGCTGACTTGGTTACCCAGATTCAAGCTAACCACCACACATGGATGTGCACATTAGATGTTAAGGACATGTTTTTTATGATTCCTCTTCAGGAGGAAGATAAACCTCAATTTGCATTCACGTGGGAGGGAGTGCAATATACCTTTAATCGGCTCCCACAGGGATACAAACACTCTCCCACTATTGCCCATAATGCATTAGCAAAAATATTGAAGGAGATAAAAGTACCAGATAGGGTAAGCATGTACCAATACATTGATGACGTCTTAATAGGTGGGGACAATGAAGAGGCAGTCAGAGAAGTGTCCAGTAAGGTCTGGGACACACTGACTTCATTGGGATTAGAAATCCCTCCATCCTGGTCAACTAGTAATGGTCAAAATACCTCAAACTGGAGTTATGCCCCTGACATTGACCAATCCAAGGGGATCACATGCATGGGAAGCAAAAGATAACTCTGACCGCATACGTCGAATAAGTAGTAGGTGGATCATACCAGATTTTTAACTGACTCATTGTCGATCATATATACGGTCGAGCAGCACTATTCCATTTGCTTGCAGGTGCACCTCAACAAAAGGAGGGACGAGGAGTACGACGGGGTGGAGACCTAAGATGCGTCGACCCGAAGTATGAACTGTGCTTGCATGGAGTGGACAAACTGTGCAGAACTTGAAAGTGGAAAGTTTTTTTTTTTTTTCTGATCTTTGTATATTTGTTTTGATAAGAATAATTTTGGTTGTTTGTTAACCTAAGTTTTAATATTAGATGCTGTATCATGGCAGTGATTGTAAGGCCTTTTGTAATAATAGTCATTAGCTCCATAATAATCATAGGTATAAGTAGGCAATCTGGAATATGGAATAGACAGCCTCGGGCTTTTGAACAACATGTTGATGGATCCCCAATTATAAATCACGCCGAACCAGACAATGTGATCTATAAGATGATACAAGGCTTTGCCCGCATGCTTAATTTTTCTCATGTAACTACCTGTCTGCCTCTACCACATACCCCCACTCAGGGGCTCCCCATAACAGCTCTCCCCGTGGATATGGGTAAAAATTTAGACTGGCTCTGGAATCAAAATAAGTCTATTATTTGGGGTGAATTTGAATGGAGGTGGCCGTTTAACAATACACTAAATCGAACTTCTGTTTGGAGTTTAAACTGTTCCTATGCCCCTCTTTGTCTGGACAATAAGACTGTGGGATGTAGAGGTAAACAACCACAATTCTTCCAACAGCCGTGCTCCAAACACCCTTGGGCAGATACGCGTTATGGGGAGAAACCGTACTGGGGGAAACATTTAGTCCTGAGGTATGTGGAACCGGTAAACACCCAGTGGTGCTTTGAGTTTCCTTCAACACCCAGTAATTCATGTACATGGTTCAATGTAATGCAGGGGCCACCTGCTGATTGTTTATGGTCTCACGTCCATGAGGAGAAAAGAGATGACAGGAAGGATTGCTATCCATGGAGGTCTCAACAAAAGACCTCAACACAACCCAGTGTAAAAAGCCCACTGTGGAATTGCACAAATATTATCAATTGTACCACTGGTGGAAATCTACAAAACAGTTGGGTTTGGTTAATCCCTTCATTACGGCATTTAATTAGTGTTGCCTGCTTGTGTCAAAATTACACAAAGCCATATCCTCCAGCAATGGGGTGTAACACCAGCATAAGCTATAAGGACTTAAAATATTCAGAAAAATCCTCCTGTCGGATCCCTCGAACCATGGGCAATTGTGATGACTCACCTATATATGCTCCTCGCCAGTTAACTTGGATATGCTCAGATGGGACTATTACAGATATGTTAAACCCTATTCATCCTGGTCTGCAATGTACTTTGGGAGTACCATCATTATGTCCTTCTTACTACTCTGAAAAATTTATTTCTCAAGGACTGTGGCATCCCCGTACCAAACGAAGTACAGATGGTACTGGTTGGACTGTATCCCAGAAATTAGCAGTATGGGCGGAAGGATTCTTCGGATTAGGAATAGGTCACCTTAGAACTAGAATTATGTTGTCCAATTTAACTGCACAAGTAGAAACTTTAGCAAACCTTACTAATGACAACTTTGAATTGCTCAATGCCCAAGTGCAAGCTGTTTCGAAAGTTGCACTTCAAAACCGACTCGTGCTAGAAATGATACTACTCAAAGAACAAGGAGTGTGTGGATACCTAAAGGCAAACCACGAACAAGAAGAATGCTGTGTCACAATTCCTAATGTGTCACTACCTCTCCGGGAAAACCTCCAGAAGATGAAGAAGATAGCTGAAGTGACACATGAGCTGCAGGACCAAATGAAGGACACTTGGTTGGGAAATATTTTCGCTAAAATAGGATGGGTATTTACTGGATGGATTACTAACTTGTTGCAAACATTGTTTGTTATCATAATTTGCATTATTGTAGTATGCATTGCCGTTAGCTGTGTCAAAAGAATTATTGTAAAATCTATCTCTCAGGTAAGGGTCCACCTGGAAACTGGGGAATACCTGGATCTACTTAAACACTCAGATGAAAATTATACAGACACATTGGGTGATGATGACATATCAGTGGTGGATCTGTGACTCAGGTCACGGGGTGGAATGTATGGGAGCACCCAGCCAAACCGGTTTCAGAGCACAATAGGTGAGATGCAGGGGGTTGTCATCCGACTCAGCTTCATCTCCGCCTTGCCTTGTCTATGCAGAGATAACTTGGGGGGAGCTGCAAAAACGGCTCAGCCCGGGGTTGTCTCAAGATTGCATCACAATAAGAACCGAAACCGAATGGAGCCTTAACTCCCTTAACAAATAAAATGCCCTGAGTCCCATCCCACCACTAGTCCCATGACTTTGAGTGCTAGACATCACAAAATTGGCAACAGAGACTTGGCCATCACACCACCAGAGGTAAACATCCCAGATAGTGTAATCCACTCAGGCATAATCCTGCACCCCCACAGAATCAGGAAATATAAACCGCAAGGTTTGAGGAGGAAAATGGGGGTAATCTTCCAACGATACAGCTGGCCTGTAGGAGATTCGTGTCCCCCCCTTGTCCAGGACGCTGTACAGGGTAACTTCCCAGGGATTGAGCGACCTTACCTGAGAGAAAGGGTAAGTGATAAAGAAACATACGTATGGTATATGGCATGCTATTAAGATCGTGATTTGTGCACTCTTTTAAGGTATTAATATCTAGCGCGCTTGTGGTTTGTGTTGTTACTTTTCGGGATCACTTGTAGGTTGCAATAGTGTATTCCGTGAATTGATTTTAAATTGCAATAGTGTAATCGCCATTGTACACATAGAACTCGCAATAGTGACGTATTGGACCTGTGAGTGAAGTCCAAATAAATTGTTAATTTGAACCTCTCAGTGAAGTCCTTTTTCCCGTTTCGTCACACAAATAACATGCAATTAAAAATAGTGTTCTACTGTTTACTACTGTTTATAATTATTTTTAAAGAAGTTTCTCTCAACACATTCTGATTTCTTTTGGATAAACTCTTCCCTACATAAAGTTTCATTATATTTTCCTGCACTCAAACCCACATTTTTACTTGTCTTTTGGAGATTCAAAATCCAAGGGCCTACATAGATTTCCTCCTTAGAGCCTCTGCTGGGGCAATTGCCATGGAACAGCAGTCACACACAACGTATCATGGCAGTGACTCCCCTGGAAGTCCTTCCCCCATCAATCTTCCTCACCCTCCTATTATTAAGATACACACTAATATAATTTTCTACCCTAAATCAATACTCAATATGCAGTGTCAACTTAGATTTAGAAACATCCTGGATTTGAGCAAATACTGTAATTGTCCGTCTTGAAAATCCAAAAGCTTGAAGCAATTTCTTTCCTGCTTTGTAATACCTTTATTTGGTGAGAGAACAGGAAAAAAAAGGAGATGAAAAATTCACCATTCTCTCAAGTTACCATGACTTATTGCTGAGGCAGATGTTTTTATTTCTCCTTCACAGCAACACTTTCCAAGCAAAAAGAATTTTCTTATAAAAATATGAAACAACGTAGAAGCAGTCACCTGAATCTTTGACAGAGGAGCATGTATTTAAACCTACTGAACTTTCAAAATAACAATCCAGACAGTTAAACAATCAATTTGGAGAAGGGGATTAAGTTGTAAAATGCAGTAATTCAATTACATTTTATATCTCACCTACAAACAACTAAGTTATTCACTATTAAAAAAAAATAAAATCAAAACCTTTTCCTACTTCCCCATATGTAAGCATTCTTGAGGATCAGAAAAAGTTTAAGTTTCCAAGGTTTGGAATTGTTGCTCACTGCACAGCAGCAAGCACATATGTAAAGACACCCATAAGAGACACTGATGTTTTTTTAATTACCATGATGAACAATCTATTTTGATTAATTATCAGTAGCTTCTATCAAAGTTTTCCACATTTGAGCTCAATGCTTTTTTTTTTTTAAACACAAGATTTCTGACCAAAATCCACACCTTGCTCTGCAGCAATTTAGAAAATATTTACATGAGCAATCTCCACAAAACTGGAATTCCCCAACTTATTACACATTATCAACATACAACAGTTACAAACACAAACAACCACAATATGCTGTTGCTGACCAGTTGGGCATGTATATCTACATTTGTTTTATCAACTGACTTCCCAGAGCATTCTGATGTACTGGTAACACACTATTAACATGAGTAAATTAATTTTCACTAATTTCAAAATCTGTCTTTGATTGGAATCTGTTAAACATTTAAACTGAAATGAAAATATGTGCATTGTCAGTTTCTTCTGATCAAGGAGTTTATTTTTTATGATGCTTACAGACAACTGGCACAGAAAAACTTTTGAAAGACTTCTGGAGAAAAGCCAACAATACCTATTTGGTTCCTAGCTGAGCAGAGTGGTTTCTTACATATAAACATTTTAGGTGTTAAATGCACACAAACACAAGACAGCTCACCTACAAAATCTTCCCAGTATTTAAAAAAAAAAAAGCCACGGAAAAAAAAAATCCAGAACACTGTGGGGGCAGCCCAATCTTTTATATTTAAACTTCTTTAAAAACATAATTTCTACATGCTTTATCAAGAACAGAAAAAATATATCTATCTTTCAGCAGACATATCCTGACCCACTCAAGATTTACTAACATTGAATTTTCTGGCAGACAATCTGCTCATTCTTTCAGGAGACATATCTGAACCTCCTAGAAAGCAATAACTACTGACTCAGCAAGTCTTTTCCGTTCACAGTAGCAGAATATCTGGACAAAAGGCAGTAAAGAACCATAGATCCAACTATCCCTCAGTTCTTTTAGTACTTGACCATTAACAAACACTCAAAAATGAAAAAGTGAACAATACAGATGAAAACTGAATTGGTATTGACTAACTGAACACAGCCAAAGGGGAAACCTTCTGCTCCTTCTAGGGATATCCAGTTTTGTTTTATCTGAGGAAACAACTCTGCAATTTTCAGAAGGTTCTTACAGAAGTTTTGAAAGAAAAAGTTTCATTCAAATGCTTAAGCTGACTATAATTTAAAAAAAAAAAAAAAAAAATAATCCAAACACCATTTTTCCCACATCCTAGAAAAAAATTTTTCTTTTTCAGTTATTACTATTTCTAAGGCTGGAGAAAAGGGAATAATACTCTTCCCTGATTAAGCTGCACACAACCAAAACACTATTCTGAACAGTGCAACTAACAGAAACTGACTTCATAGAAACGTGTCCTTTAAGCCCTAAGCAGTCTGTACATCCAAATACACTCAACCCTCTTTCCTCTCTCTTTTATGCCATTCCCATAAAAAAAGCAAATATTCCGGCTAGTCTGAAGATTCCAGCAATACTGACTGACCAGTTGACAACTGTATATACTGTTTGACAGTACTCTAACTTTTTGTATGTACTATCACCAACTCGGATGCATCTCCTCTATCTAGCCAGCAATTTTCAGTTTTTCACTCTCCTATATCTCCACATCTGAATAAAAGTGGCCAATATGTTTAGAATAAATGGAAGGGCAGACATGAAGAAACTACAAATATTGATAAGTTTAGTCTTCATAGGAAACAGCTCATAAAATCAAGTGTAAGTAGGGTATAAAAACACTAGATATAGATGGCTCCTAATGAATCTTGCCCATCCACTTAAACATTTCTAGCAAAAGAGAGTACTGCAAAATAATATTCAGACTACAGGAAGGAAAGAAATAATTGTATACAACAACTCTTAATTTCTTTGCAATAAAGAGAAGTTTTTTTCATCAATCCCCCAAGTCAAAGGGAAGGGGGTTGAAAAAGCCAGTCAAATCTGGTGAGTCAATAAATGGCTACAGGACTGGTGCCACAGCCAGGGGTTCAGCTTCTTAGACCATAGGACTTGCTTTGAGAAACCTGGTCTACTGGGGCCTGATGGGGTCCATCTCTCAGAGAAGGGGAAGAGTATCTTTGGTCAGAGACTTGCCAAGCTCACGAAGAGGGCTTTAAACTAGAGTCATTGGGGGATGGGAATCTCAATCCACCCCGCTCTTACCAGTATGATGCCAATGCCAGTAATAGATGCCCTGAGCCTGGAGAAGGGTCACAGGTCAGCAGGAGAGCACCTGGAGTGCAGCATGAAGGAATTCCAGCCACTCCAGCCCATAAGTCAGCTTCATCGTGGGCCCAACTTAAATGCCTCTATGCAAATGCACGTAGCAGGAGGAACAAACAAGAGGAGTTAGAGACGCGCACACGCTTCCAGGGCTACGATCTCATTGGCATCACGGAGACATGGTGGGATGGCTCCTATGACTGGAATGTTGGAATGGAAGGATACAGGCTCTTCAGGAAGGACAGGCAGGGGAAACGAGGAGGGGAAGTCACCCTCTATGTCAAGGACCCGCTGGAGTGCATGGAGCTCTGCCTGGGGATGGATGAGGAGCCAACCAAGAGCTTATGGGTCAACATTAAAGGGAACACGGGGGCAGGCGATGTTACAGTGGGGGTCTGCTACTGGCCATCTGACCAGGATGACAGAGCAGATGAGGCCCTCTATAGACAGATAGGAGCGACATCGCATTCACAGACCCTGGTCCTCATGGGGGACTACAACCACCCCAATATCTGTTGGAGGGACAACATAGCAGGGCATAAGCAATCCAGGAGGTTCCTGGAATGCATTGACGATAACTTCCTTCTCCAAGTGATAGAGGAGCCAATGAGGAGAGGAGCCATGCTGGACCTTGTTCTCACCAACAAGGAGGGGCTGGCTGGGAATGTGACACTCGAGGGCAGGTTCAGAGACGGTGTCAATGAGGATGCAGTAAGCTCACTATCCTGGACTTCAGGAGAGCCTCTTAAGGACCTGCTCGATGGAATACCATGGGATAAAGCCCTGGAGGGGAAAGGGGCCCAAGAAGCTGGTTAATATTCAAGGATCACCTCCTCCAAGCTCAGGAGCATCCTAACAAAGAAGTCATCAGGCAAAAAACACCAGGAGGCCTGTATGGATGAACAAGGAGCTCCTGGACAAACTCAGACAGAAAAAAGGAAGCCTACAGAGGGTGGAAGCAAGGACAGGGAGCCTGGGAGGAATACAGAGAAACTGTCCGAGTGGTCAGGAACCAGATTAGACAAGCTAAAGCCCAGATAGAGTTAAAACTGTCCAGGGGCAACAAGGAAAACTTCTATTGATATGTCAGAGATAAAGGGAAGACTAGAGAAGATGCGGACCCTTCTCCAGAAAGAAACGGGAGACCTGGTTACCTGGGACATGGAGAAGGCTGAGGTACTTAATGACTTTTTCACCTCGGTCTTCACCAGCAAGGGCTCTAACCACACTGCCCAAGTTTCAGAAGGCAAAAACAGGGTCTATGAGAATGAAGAACTGCCATCGACACGCTGGAGGAAAGGGATGCCATCCAGAGGAACCTGGACAGGCTTGAGAGGTAGGCCCTTGTGAACCTCATGAATTTCAACCAGGCCAAGTGCAAGGTCCTGCACCTAAGTCACAGCAATCCCAGGCACAAATACAGGCTGGATGGAGAATGGACTGAGAGCAGCCCTGAGGAGAAGGACTTGGGGGTGTTGGTGGATGAGAAGCTCAACATGAGCCGGCAATGTGCGCTGGCAGCCCAGAAAGCCAACCGCATCCTGGGCTGCATCAAAAGAAGCGTGGCCAGCAGGGCAAGGGGGGGGATTCAGCCCCTCTGCTCCACTCTGGTGAGACCCCACCTGGAGTACTGCGTCCAGCTCTGGAGTCCTCAGCACAGGAAGGACATGGACCTCCTCTGGACCCATTCCAACAGGACACAGAGATGTTCAGAGGGCTGGAGCCCCTCTGCTGTGAGGACAGGCTGAGAGAGTTGGGGTTGTCCAGCCTGGAAAAGAGAAGGCTCCGGGGAGACCTTATAGCAGCCTTCCAATACCTAAAGGGAGCTACAGGAAAGCTGGGGAGGGACTTTTTACAAGGGCATGTAGTGATAGGACAAGGGGTAATGGCATCAAACTAGAAGAGGGGAGATTTAGATGGGATCTCAGGAAGAAATTCTTCAGTGTGAGGTTGGCGAGACCCTGGCCCAGGTTGCCCAGAGAAGTTGTGGAGGCCCCATCCCTGGAGGGGTTCAAGACCAGGCTAGATGGGGCTTTGAGCAATCTGGTCTAGTGGGACATGTCCCTGGCCAGGGCAGGGGGTGGGAGTGGATGATCTTGAAGCTCCCTTCTAACCCGAACCATTCTATGATAAACAAAGATACAAAACAGAATATGGTGAAGACAAGCAGACTGTTGTTGTACTACCCAATACAATTTCTTTTGAGATGAAGAATTTGACCCACGTGTGCTACTGTACCATATTTATTTCCTGGGAAAGAGACTGACAACACATGCAATAACCTGCCAACATCAGTGGAAGGGCTTCACTGCCTAGATACGGACAGCCATAAACATTTTTACTTAAGTGAGGACACCAAACATTTAAGTCCATTCATTTCTTTGAAACTACAAACTATATCCCACAAACTTCCATTAGCTTAGACTGAGATTGATCAGTGATGTACCCATGACTTGAAAAGAAGCATCTATTTAGCATTCAACTTTTTTTTTTTTGGCAGCCTGGCATATCAAGATGGATCAATAAAGCAGGGCTGAAGAAAACACAGTGGAACAGATATTCAGTCAACGTTAAAAGCAGTCAAGCAGTTTTGAAATTAAAAAAAGATTTTTATTTTTTTTTTAGCAGCTCGTGAAGCCCTAAACATTTCATACTAAACATCAACAGCATAATATCCCTCCACTAAATCAAAAATCCACTAAATCCTGAATTGTCTCACTTCATAATGTGTTTTCTGGAATCAGGGATTCTTGAAACACAGCATTCCTTGGTTTGTGAAGTCCTTCCAACAGGAGATTGCCCATCACATATGGACTCTGGAATTCACCTGTTTCACTCAGTGGAAAGATTTTTGTCATTTCCTCTACTTCAACTCAACTTTGAAATTATGCAAATGTCAGTGTCACTGAGTACCTGCCAGATGCATGATGGTCACATTTTGTGGATTTTTTTTTTTTAAATTCTTTGTTGAGGTCTATTCCAGACCAAAACTGAAATGTCGATGAAAAAAAAACCCAGAAAACAAGGAGTGGGGTTTTGGACAGCTTTTACTGCAAGAAACCTTCACTGAAACAGGTCCTCAATTAGCCTCTTGCAAGTTTTTTCCATGCATCATCTGGTGTCAGTAACTGAATAAGACAAAATTCTGAAGCAGACGTATCATCTATTTCATGCAGAATGGAAATTCTTACGGTGAAAATAGCAGCAGCAGTCATCTTTTATAAGAATCTCTCTTTAGAAAGTTGTTGCATTTGCAGATTTCAGTTCTGTCCCTTCCATCCCATAAAGAACCTGTGTCATTTTCTGCATATTATTTTCTTGTCCATATGTATCACTCCCTTTTCTTTAATTAACCTAGTTTTCAAACATCTTAATCTAAAAGTTTTTTGGTTTTGGTTTTTTTTTTTTTTTTTTTTTTTAAGATCATACTAGAACTTGCTAATACCTTAATTCTACATCTATGGTCAAAAACTTTGAAAGACTGATAATTTTTACTAAATTGTTGCTTTTCTTCCAAACACAACGAAAAATATGGATTAATTTAAATAAACTGCTGTACACCTAATGTGACATTTCTAGCTTTTTACTATTCTTTTTTAATTCAAACCTAAAAATTAGAAGTTTGTTATTAATTGACGCTTAAAGAGTCAGTATTCAGTTCTAAGTGAATGGAATAAACCGAAATGTTCTTCTAGGATATGAGGGAGATTTTAAAATGCTCCTTGATTTTTATGTTTTGCACATTACTTAAACACATAATGATAAACTTAAATAAAAACCACAAAGAGTCAGGATTAGCAAGGATGAATACTTACCTTTCTCTTATAAAGTCTGCTAAGTCCTTTGTTGACAAATGTCCGTGTTTCATGTTGTGATAAAGGACATCAAAGCCATTGTTCCTTTCCCCCTAAAGATGAATAATAAAAAGAAAGTAGAACTATGAAACACAACATGCCAAAACAAAGTATGGAACCAATACATTTGTCCTGGTTTGAGGTAAAACAGAACTAATTTTCTGTTCAGTAATTTTTCCTTTTTAGCTGGGCCTCTTCTAACTAACTAAACTCTGAAATTAACAGCATATTGTTCAGAAACTGCTCGCTCTCATAGTGATAAGACCTGATTATACCAAGGAATGGTATGCAGAGAGGCCCTTGCTTATACTTATTGCTATAACAACCAAAGTCAGGTAAATTTGTTATTTGCCCCATTGGAGGGTCGGAAGCAGAAAAGCATAGAGGGGTCACACCTGTAGGGAGGAGCAGACAGGACAGGTGACCCAAAACTGACCAACAGGGGATTCCATCCCATCTGCATCATGCTCAGTATAAAAGCTGAGGGATCAAAGGGTCATCTCTCTTCCTTCAACGGCTGACATCTGAGGAGGACCCTGTCTGTTCGTCTGCCTTTGATCCCGATCCGAGCAATCCTGACTCCAGATCCGGAATCCAGCTCCTGTCCATCACTGAGTCCAGCCTGGGACTTTCCCCTGTGCCTGCTGGTGACGTGATCATCACCCTGGGAGCTTGATACGGTTTTGTATATACTGTATATTTTTTTTCTTTTTTTTTTATTATTTATTATTTCATTATTTATTAATATTTTCATTAAAGTAGTTTAGTTTTTTCTAAACTCATAGATCTCTTTTACCTCTTCCTCTCCTCTCTTTTCCTGGGGGGGGGGGGGGGAGTGGCCATCTGTCGCTCTGATTGGTTAATCTGGTCAAAACCACGACAGGCCAGTGGGGCATGGTGGTGGAGTTGCTCTCTATGTGATAGTGCAACTGGAATGTAGCAAGCTCTGCCTAGGGGTGGACGAAGAACATGTTGAGAGCTTATGGGTAAGAATTAAGGGGCAGGCTAATATGGGTGACACTGTTGTGGGTGTTTACTACAGACCACTGGATCAGGAAGAGGAAGTCGATGAGGCCTTCTACAGACAGCTGGAAATAGCCTCACAGTCACAGGCCCTGGTTCTCATGGGGAACTTCAGCCACCCTGATATTTGCTGGAAAGGCAACACAGCCTGGCATGCACAGTCCTGGAGATTTCTGCAAAGCATTGATGATAACTTCTTGACACAGGTGGTGGAGGAACCAACAAGGAGAGATGCTCTGCTGGACCTTGTCCTGACAAACAAAGAGGGACTGGCTAGGGATGTGAAGGCTGAGGGCAACCTTGGCTGCAGTAACCATGAGATGGTGGAGTTCAGGATCCTGCATGGAAGAAGCAGGGCAATGAGTAGAATTACAACCCTGGACTTCAGGAGAGCTGACTTTGGCCTCTTCAAAGACCTACTTGAGGAATCCCATGGGCTAAGGCTCTAGAAGGAAGGGGAGTGCAAGAGAGCTGGCTAATATTTAAGCACTGCTTCCTACAAGCTCAAGATCAGTGCATCCCTAGGAGCAAAAAATCAGGCAAAGGAGGCGGGAGACCTGCATGGATGAACAGGCAGCTTCTGGAAAAACTCAGATGGAAGAAGGAAGCTTATAGAATGTGGAAAAAGGGACTGGTCGCTTGGGAGAAGCATAGGAGTGCTGTCAGAGTACACAGGGATGCGATGAGGAAGGCTAAGGCCCATTTGGAATTAAACCTGGGAAGGGATGTCAAGAACAATAAGAAGGTGGTCTTCTTCAAGTACATCAGCAGTATAAGGAAGACTAGGGAAAGTGTGGGCCCGCTGCTGAATGAGACGGGTGCCCTGGGGACAGAGGATGCAGAGAAGGCAGAGCTACTGAATGCCTTCTTTGCTACAGTCTTTACTGCTAAAGGCCAGCCCTCAGGAACCCTAGACCCTGGAGGTAGGGGAGAGACCCTATAAGTAAGGAAGACTCTCCCTCGATCGAGGAGAATGAAGTTAGAGAACATTTAAGCAAATCTGACACCCACAAATCCATGGGCCCTGATGGGATACACCCGTGAGTGCTGAGGGAGCTGGCAAAAGTCATTGCTGGGCTGTTCTCCATCCTCTTTGAAAGGTCCTGGAGAACAGGCGAGGTGCCCAAGGACTGGAGGAAAGCCAATGTCATCCCAGTCTTCAAAAAGGGCAAGAAGGAGGACCCGGGAAACTACAGGCCGGTCAGCCTCACCTCCATCCCTGGAAAGATGATGGAACAACTCATTCTGGGGGTCACCTCAAAGCACGTGGAGGAAAAGAAAGCTATCAGATGTAGTCAACAGGGATTCACCAAGGGGAAGTCATGTCTGACTAACCTGATAGCCTTCTACGATGGCATGACTGGCTGGATAGATGAGGGGAGGGCGGTGGATGTTGTCTACCTTGACTCCAGCAAGGCTTTTGACACAGTCTCCCACAGCATCCTCATAGGTAAGCTTAGGAAGTGTGGATTAGATGAATGGACAGCGAGGAGGATTGAAAACTGGCTCGATGGCAGAGGTCAGAGGGTTGTGATCAGTGGTGCAGAGTCCAGCTGGAGGCCTGTAACTAGGGGTGTTCCCCAGGGGTCAGTGTACTGGGTTCAGTCCTCTTCAATATATTCATCAATGACCTGGATGAGGGGACAGAGTGTACCCTCAGCAAGTTTGCTGATGACACAAAACTGGGAGGGGTGGCTGACACACCGGAAGGCTGTGCCGCCATACAGCAAGACCTGGACAGGCTGGAGAGTTGGGCAGAGAGGAACCTGATGAAATACAACAAGGGCAAGTGTAGGGTGCTGCACCTGGGGAGGAATAACCCCATGCACCAGTACAGGTTGGGGGCTGACCTGCTGGAAAGCAGCTCTGCAAAGAGGGACCTGGGAGTTCTGGTGGACAACAAGTTGCCCATGAGGCAGTGATGTGCCCTTGTGGCCATGAAGGCCAATGGTCTCCTGGGGTGCATTAAAAAGAGCGTGGCCAGCAGGTCGAGGGAGGTTATCCTGCCCCTCTACTCTGCCCTGGTGAGGTCACATCTGGAGCCTACTGTGTCCAGTTCTGGGCTCCCCGGTTCAAGAAGTACAGGGAACTGCTGGAGAGGGTGCAGCAGAGGCTACAAAGATGATCAAGGGACTGGAGCACCTCTCTGCTGAGGAAAGGCTGAGAGCCCTGGGGCTGTTCAGCCTGGAGAAGAGAAGACCGAGAGGGGACCTCATCAATGCTTATCAATATCTAAAGGGTGGGTGTCAAGAGGATGGGATCAGGCTCTTCTCAGTGGTGCCCGGTGACAGGACAAGGGGCAACGGACATAAGCTGGAACAGAGGAATTTCCATCTCAACATGAGGAAAAGCTTCTTTCCTGTGAGGGTGCCAGAGCCCTGGAACAGGCTGCCCAGAGAGGTGGTGGAGTCTCCTTCTCTGGAGAGATTCCAAACCTGCCTGGATGTGTTCCTGTCCTGCCTGCTCTGGGTGACCCTGCTTTGGCAGGGGGGTTGGACTAGATGATCTCCAGAGGTCCCTTCCAACCCATACCATTCTGGGATTCTGTGATTCCCAAGTCACTGTTACTTGTGCTGGAGCCCTGCTTTCCTGGAGATGGCTGAACACCTGCCTGCCCATGGGAAGCAGGGAATGAATTCCTTGTTTTGCTTTGCTTGTGTGTGCACGGCTTTTGCTTTCCCTGTTAAACTGTCTTTATCTCAACCCACGAGTTTTCTCACTTTTACCCTTCTGATTCTCTTCCCCATCCCAACTGGGGGAGTGAGCGAGTGGCTGTGTGATCCTAGTTGCTGGCTGGGGTTAAACCACAACAATTAAACATAAGATATCTGCAAATGCAAAAAGTAAACAAACCCACTCCCCTTTCACTCTTATCTAACCAGTTTGAAGCTCAGAATAACATTGACTACTAGTGCACTAATAGGTACCTTGTTAACTTTCTGCATTTCCTTAATATAAAGCCTGAATGCCACTGCATTACAAAACCACAAGAACAACTCTGTAATTAAGATATTACTGATATTTTCACTAAAAAAAAAAAAAAAACAACCTCTTGTTTACCAAAGTTCCTATTGTGCCCAAACTTCGAGATAAACTTCTACAAATAAGCGTTAAGCATTTCATCCAGGAAAATTAATAAAATTAGAATCATAGAAAGGTTAGACATGGAAGGGACCTTAAATATCATCTAGTTCCAACCCCCCTGCCATGGGCACGGACACCTCCCACCAGACCAGGTTGCTCAAAGCCCCGTCAAACCTGGCCCTGAAGCCCTCCAGGGATGGGGCCTCCACAACTTCTCTGGGCAACCTGTTCCAGTGTCTCACCACCCTCACACTGAAGAATTTCTTCCCAAGATCTCATCTCAATCTCCCCTCTTTCAGTTTAAAATGGTTACCCTTTGTCCTATCACTACGCTCCCTGATAAAGAGTCCCTCCCCATCTCTCCTGTAGGCCCCCTTCAGGTACTGGAAGGCCATTACAAGGTGTCCCCAGATCCTTCTCTTCTCCAGGCTGGACAGCCCCAACTCTCTCAGCCTGTCCTCACAGCAGAGGGGCTCCAGCCCTCTGAACATCTCTGTGTCCTCCTCTGGACCCATTCCAACAGGTCCATGTCCTTCCTGTGCTGAGGACTCCAGAGCTGGACACAATACTCCAGGTGGGGTCTCACCAGAGCAGAGGGGTAGAATCCCACCCCCCTTGCCCTGCTGGCCACGCTTCTTTTGATGCAGCCCAGGATGCGGTTGGCTTTCTGGGCTGCCAGCGCACATTGCCGGCTCATGTTGAGCTTCTCATCCACCAACACCCCCAAGTCCTTCTCCTCAGGGCTGCTCTCCAGCCATTCTCCACCCAACCTGTATTTGTGCCTGGGATTGCCATGACCCAGGTGCAGGACCTTGCACTTGGCCTGGTTGAAATTCATGAGGTTCACAAGGGCCTACCTCTCAAGCCTGTCCAGGTCCCTCTGGATGGCATCCCTTCCCTCCAGTGTGTCGACCGCACCACACAGCTTGGTGTCATCAGCAAACTTGCTGAGGGTGCACTCTATCCCACTGTCCATGTCTCCAACAAAGATGTTGGACAGCACTGGTCCCAGTACCGACCTCTGAGGAACGCTACTCATCACTGGTTTCCACTTGGACATCAAATCTGTTGACCACAACCCTTTGAATGTTGCCATCCAGCCAGTTCTTGATCCACCGATTGGTCCATGCATCCAATCTATGTGCACATCAGCCATCAACACTGTTTATGTGTTTTAGTTTGTTTTTTTCCTCAACACTGCCCCTCTCCCATTCACATTGTATAAAATTCTGTACATGGAAATCATACATCTAGCCAGATTTTCTTCATTACGTGTTTTTACCTGCTCCTTCCTGATGGCAACAGTAATAGCTGGGATCACAAAAGGTCCAATATCAGCCCACTTTAAATAACGTTAGAAAGAAATCTCATTCCCTAACTATTGTACCAATTAGTCTTTATAGTATGAAATTGTATGAAGTTTCTTAAGATATATATAGTTTACATTGTATACTGCATAGTCACTGCTAAGTAAGTATGACTAAAGAACCCCAGCTCATTGCAAGGAGGAGGACAGCCCCCACCCTGAAGAATAAAGGGTACCCCAGACTACCCAGATCATGCCAGCATCCCAGCCCCTCAGACACCTCTGCGAAACCCTCCCTTTATCTGGCATCAGAGATAAGTAACTGTAGCAAGACCAATTCCAGGGACATCTAGGTCAAGAAAGAAGTAGATGGATGACACCACCATAGAATTATAGTTGTTTTGCAAAACAGTAGTGTATGTTAAGTTGCGATTGGTCAAATCATGTTGTACTTGAAAGCTTGAAAGGCATAAGAACCCTGTGTAAAACCACATTCAGGGTGCCCCAATATGAATGGGACACCTCATGCACATGAATAAAGAATTACTCTTGTAATTCTATACTTTGCGTCCCAGCCTCTCTCCTCGGTCAACACAAGCCAGTTGTGAAATTTTCATAACAATAAGCACAGCAGATAGAGATGAGATCTTCTACTTCCATTCAGAAGGAATTACCATCCACTGCTATGACAGACAGACAGTGAAGCCAGATACAGATTCTTCTAGAAGTTGGATCTTGGAGAAAGAGGAATATCTTATCATTTATAATATCAGGTTATATGCAAAAGACTTCCACATCAGTCCAAAAGACCATTCTGTATGTCATTTCAGGGGTAAAACACCATCTGTTGAGGATGATCCCATCATTACTCAACAGAAAACAACTCTAAAACTGTGTATGAGAATGCAAAATATAAGTGGTCCCCTCTCCACATAGGCTCCATTTAATTACTTTGAAGTTCATTAGTAGTTTTCTCCTTTTTCCCCTAGAGCTAACAAAATTCTTCAGAAGGTGGTGTTCTTGTTGAGGTTTCCCATTTTACGCTGTCATAAGAGAGCTCTTCTATAGATACAGATGTCTCCTGACAGCAAGTAATACGAGGAAACAAGACTTCAAATACATGTAAACACTTCACTTACATAAGCCTACAATGAGGCATTACTGACCAACTTTACATACAAAATAAATTAAGAGTCATGGAAACAGAGGGGAGACAGTCCTTCCATATCCCTTCATCACGAACAAACTGCAACAATTATCTCACGGAAATGAATGTAACCCTATCAGCAATTGTGAAGTCAGAATCCAGTATTTCCATGACTAGTACATAACAGGAAACAGATTACAGAAAAATTTGGAAAATGTTAGGAATAAGTTTGTGTTCCATATAAAAGATGATTCTGAATTTAAAACTTCTCTTTGGTAAAATAGCCAGAAATTTCTGGGCAATCTGTAGCAGTATTTATTTCCTATGTTTCTAATCAAATTATGTAAGTGAAAGCTCTGTCTACTTTGGACCAAAGCCTTTCAACATTAATATCTATTAGTGTAAAAAGCTAATACTCTCTATTATAGCAATCTCTTTTTATCCAATGTAAACAAGTTTCTCAACTACTACGGTGATTCTAAAGTCCCTGTGACTGATCAGATACATACTACTTGTTGAGCTAGCCTGAGAAGCAAGAAGAGGACAGCTGCAAATACTGTTTTAACAGAAAAAAAAACAGAGCAGATAAGACAATAAAAGGCACATGCAATTCTCAAACACATTTTGATTTTGGTCAAACTTCAACAACTTGATGAGAGAAGCTAAGATAAAGTTTGATTATTTCCCCCCCCGCCCCAGTTCAGCAAGTAAGTGTGAGAAATGAGCTGAACTTTGCTTCAGCTACTTGGTATATTTCTATTTGTGTGCTCGGTTATAGCATCTAACTAATCCTTACAAGTACCCTGGAATGGCCCAGAGACTCTGGTTTACAAGAAGCCATTTAGGTAAAGAGAACCGAATTGATGGTAGACTGATAAGCGAACAAAGGACGGTGGAAGGTGATAAGTGGATAAAGGCCACCTGGGGGGTGACTGAAGAAAAGAAGGATATGGACACTAGATCAAGAAGATGACCACCAGGATGTTTGTAACTACTAACATTAGACAGTAGATATTAGCAGAGACTGTGAAACAATGTATTGTTAATTAAAGGTTTGTGTCTTTAGGCGGTCGGGAAGAATGTGAGCTCCAACTTCTCAGCCAATGAGAAGAGAGACAGGTATTCAGGCGGCCGGGAAAGAAAGGTATAAAATATCTAAAAAACTAAAGATGTGTGTGCCTCTACTTTGAGATGCACCCGATTCAGCGCTGCTTCGTACAATAAACCTTTGCTCCAGTGACTTCGTCCTCTTTAAAATTTTAAGTGTGAGCCGGTGTTTCTCACAATTTGGGGGCTCGTCCGGGATCCAGCACTCCTGTTCCTGCGAGGCGAGACAGCGAAGAGGGGATGGCGCGCCCCGCTGATTTCAGTGGTCTCCAACCCACTGTCTCATCCCGTGAGGGGCAGCAGGTCCTATCCGGACAGAGGACTCCCGGAGCAAAGGAGGGGAAAGGAAGAATTGAGTTAACGGGATTGAGTTACGCGCGGCAGCCGATAATTTCTGTGCACGGGACCCGGGTAAGAAAATTGACTGTTAAGTACTACTCGGGCGGCTGGGATAGCGGGATTGGGACTGTGTGTGTGAGACGCAGAATTGTCTGCGGAGCGAGTGTGGAGCCCTTCTAACTGCGGTTCCGTTTCTCCGCGAGGAGACCGGCCAGTGAAGGGGCGAAGCGAAACGGTTCCAGGTGAAAAAGTCCCACGGGAAAGTAAAATGGGAAATAGGCCTAGCAGAGAGAAGGCTATAAAGAATCAAGGACTTGAAAGTCCTGGTGCGAGCATTCCACCCGACAGTCCTTTAGGGGTGATGCTCGGGAAGTGGGGGCAGGGTTGCACCCGGGGAAAAGATAAAAAACCAATGATACAGTACTGTATGTTTGAGTGGGTGAAAGAACCTATTAGATCTGACCCACTGTACTGGCCGCAGTTCGGGTCAATGGAGAATTGGTTGTGCCAGGCTTTGAATCTCTACGTATGTAGTAAGACTCCAGTAAACCAAGAAGAAATTGAATATGCTTCATGTTGGAGGAGGTCTCACTCCTTATTCATGACAAAAGACCTCGGGGGAAAGAAGATTAAGAAGAGAGAAGAAAGTTGGGAACCTCTGGATCATTTGCCACCCCCATACAACCCTGAATTCGACGAAACAGAAGAAGATTGGGGGGGGGAGGAGGAGGATAATGAACGGGAAGGGGGGGACTCTGTGAGACCGGGTGCCCCTCTGCTCGGGGAGACTCGGAGAACCCGGGTCACTGAATTAGATCAGATAGTAAGGGATGTTCGGAATTTTCCTTTGCCGTCTTGTAAAGGGGAACATAAGGAGGGTATGTTCCCTTTAAGAGAGGTACCCATGCCGGGAGCCCCGGGGGGGGTGGGCTTTGTGAATGTACCTCCGACTAGCACCGAGGTGCGGGAATTTAAGAAAGAGATGAAAAAGTTATTAGAGGACCCTTTAGGGTTGTCAGAGCAGCTCGACCAGTTTCTGGGCCCTAATCTTTACACTTGGGATGAAATGCAGTTCATTTTAGGAGCCCTGTTCACACCGGAAGAAAGACAAACGATCCGGGCTGCGGGTATTAGAATTTGGGAGCGAGAAAATCCTCCCGATATCCCTGGGGGAGTCCTAGGGGAACAGAAATTCCCTGTGACCAGGCCTGCCTGGGATCAGAATAATGCGGAGGGGAGGAATAATATGTCTGATTACAGAAGATTAATAATCAGGGGAATAAAAGAGGCAGTCCCAAAAGGACAGAATTTTGACAAAGCCTTTGAAAGCACGCAACAAAAAGATGAATCTCCTACAGATTGGCTGGAAAGGTTAAGGAGAAATATACAACAATACTCAGGAATAGATCCCGAGAATGATGTGGGGCGAGAGTTGTTGAAGGTTAATTTTGCCACTAAGGCGTGGCCTGATATAAAGAAGAAGTTAGAGAAACTGGAAGACTGGCATGATCGGAGCTTGAATGAATTGTTGCGAGAGGCTCAGAAAGTGTATGTCAGGAGAGATGATGAGAAGCAGAAAGCTAAAGCTAAGTTGATGGTGGCAGCAGTGGAACAAGTAACGGGGCGGCAGCCTGAGAGAGGGAGAGAGAGAGAGAGAGAGAGGTGGTGTGAACGTGGCAGAGGTCCCAGCCGCGGGCCACAGCGTGAGCGCAGAGAATATAAGGTTCAACCGGCTGGGAGGGGGAACCCTCATGGGTGGCAAGTAGGTCCTAGAAGGTGTTTTCATTGTGGGAGAGAGGGGCACTTTAAGAGGGATTGTCCGATGAGGCAGAAGGAAAACGGAGTGTTTCGAGTAATGGAGCGGGATGATTATTCTTTAGAATAGGGGTGTCAGGGGCTCTACCTTCTGGGGTCGAACCATCACATTGAGCCCTTGATAAATGTAAAATTAGGACCCCAGAAGGAGGAATATGTATTCCTAGTGGACACAGGAGCAGAAAGAACAAGTATAACCAAAATCCCACAGGGATATGAAATTGGGGAACTTACGACGAACGTGGTTGGGATAAAAGGGGAAGGGTTTTCAGTCCCTATTGTAGAGCAAGTAACTATACAAGGGAATAACCGAGAAGTAAAAATGGACTTAGTAGTGATACCTGAAGTAGGAGCGAACTTATTGGGGAGGGATTTACAGATATTGTTAGGGATCGGAATAGTTCCAAAAGATGATAGGATGATGGTGCAGCTTTATAAGTTGACCACAGAGGATGAAAAAGTGATTAATCCAATAGTCTGGGTGGCGGAGGGAAACCGGGGAGGACTGGACATACCCCCCCCTCAAAGTGGAATTAAAGAAAGAAAGTCAGCCTGTGCGTGTAAAACAATATCCTATATCTCTAGAAGGGAGGAAGGGGCTCCAACCTGTAATTGAGGGATTGTTGAAAGATGGTCTCTTAGAGCCCTGCATGTCTCCTTATAATACACCTATTTTACCCGTCAGAAAGTCGGATGGGAGTTGGAGATTAGTGCAAGATTTAAGGGAGCTGAATAAAATTGTTCAGACACGTCACCCGGTAGTACCCAATCCTTATACATTGCTAAGCAAAATACCTCATGAACACAAGTGGTTCAGTGTAGTAGACCTTAAAGATGCTTTTTGGACCTGTCCCTTGGCGGTGGAAAGTCGGGACATGTTTGCCTTTGAATGGGAGAACCCGGTAACAGGGAGGAGGCAGCAATTCCGCTGGACCATGTTACCACAGGGGTTTACGGAATCACCCAACCTTTTTGGGCAAGTGTTGGAACAAATACTTGAGGAAATTTCGTTTTCCCCAGGGATCAAGCTGCTTCAGTATGTAGATGATTTACTAATATCGGGGGAAGAGGAGATGGAGGTTCGATCTGCAACCATCAAATTACTTAACTACTTGGGAGAAAAAGGGCTCCGAGTCTCAGAAACTAAGTTGCAGTTTGTAGAAAAGGAGGTGAGGTACCTCGGGCACTTGATCAGCGAAGGGAAAAGGAGAATAAACCCAGAACGAATTTCTGGTATTGTAACAACTCCAATTCCAAGGAGTAAGAAAGAAATAAGAAAGTTTTTGGGCCTCCTTGGATACTGCCGACTATGGATTGATAATTTTAGCCAACATGTGAAATTTTTGTATGAAA
Source organism: Numenius arquata (assembly GCF_964106895.1). NCBI lineage: Eukaryota > Metazoa > Chordata > Aves > Charadriiformes > Scolopacidae > Numenius > Numenius arquata. The sequence goes on along the minus strand of NC_133615.1, from coordinate 20,028,861 downwards.
AATTGCAAGAAGAGACAGAAGACCCCCAGTGGACAGCAGAGGAGCGGCAGCAGTTTGAAGAACTTAAAAACTAATACAAGCACCTGTATTGTCTCTTCCTTCCCTAGGAAAGCCATTCCACCTTTATGTAAATGGTGAGGGTGGAATGGCCTATGGAGTGTTAGCCCAGGTCTGGGGAGGGCAGAAACAACCAGTAGCCTATTTATCTGAAGTATTGGATCCGGTGTCACGAGGGTGGCCAACCTGTGTGCAAGCGGTGGCAGCAACAGCTTTACTGGTGGAGGAAAGCCGGAAACTGACCTTTGGGGAAACACTGATAGTATCCACCCCCCACATAGTGAGAACAATATTAAGCCAAAAATCCGGACGGTGGTTGACTGATTCTAGGATTCTGAAATATGAAACCATCTTAATGGAAAAAGATGACTTAGTTTTAACTACTGACAAAAGCCTCAACCCTTCCCAATATTTATATGGGAAGACAGAGGAAGAGGTACCAGGGCATAATTGTCTCGATATCATAGAGTATCAAACCAAAGTTCGGGAGGATCTAGGAGAAAAAGCATTGCCTGAGGGAAAGAGAATCTTTATCGATGGATCATCTCAGTGTATAAATGGGAAGCGTCACAGTGGATATGCAATTGTAGATGGTATACAAACCAGTATTGTGGAAAAAGGAAGGCTTCCAAACTCCTGGTCAGCTCAGACATGTGAACTATATGCCTTGAAGCGAGCTCTGGAGCTATTGGAGGGAGAAAATGGAACAATATACACAGATTCTAAATACGCCTTTGGGGTGGTTCATACCTTTAGGAAAATATGGAAGGAAAGGGGGCTGGTCTCCTCTAGAGGAAAAGGATTAGTGCATGAACAACTAGTGTCGGAAGTGCTGGAGGCTTTGAACAAACCAGAAGAGACTGCTGTGGTGCATGTAGCTGGGCACCAAAAGGGGAATACACTGGAAGCCAAGGGTAACAGATTGGCTGATGAACAAGCAAAGCAGGCGGCCCTGGGCGAGGTCATAGAAATGCGAATCTTAGTACCTGGTAAAGAAATGCCTATTAAGCTACCAGTATTCACTCAAGAAGAAGAGAAATCCTTTCAAGAGATGGGGTGTGTAAAAACCCAGGAAGGGAAATGGGTTCTCCCGGATGGGAGGCAAATGTTAAACAAGGCAATAACTCGAGAGGTACTGTCCAGACTGCATTCAGAAACTCATTGGGGAACACAAGCCTTATGTGACCAATTTTTGAGAACTTACAGTTGTTTGGGTGTGTATGCGGTGGCAAAACAAATAGGGGATCACTGTTTGATATGCCAGAAAGTAAACAAAAAAAGTGATGAGAAAACACCCTAATGGAGGACGAAGATTAGCCCTCAGACCATTCCAGAGCATCCAGGTGGATTACACAGAGCTTCCTAAGGTACAAAGGTGGAAATACCTGTTAGTGATAGTGGATCATCTCACGCACTGGGTAGAGGCCTTCCCTACTACCACTGCTTCAAACATTGCCAAAATTTTATTAGAACAAATTGTTCCTCGATATGGAATAATAGAAAGGGTAGATTCTGATAGGGGAACCCATTTCACTGCTAGGGTATTGCAGCTGGTATGCACAGCTCTGGGAATTCAATGGGACTTCCACACTCCCTGGCATCCTCAAAGCTCTGGTAGAGTTGAGAGGATGAATGCAACTCTCAAAACACATATCACCAAGCTGGTAATAGAGACTAAGTTGCCCTGGACCAAATGCCTGCCCCTAGCCCTGTTGAGAATTAGGACTGCTCCAAGGAAGGATTTAGGAGTATCTCCCTATGAAATGCTATTCGGACTTCCATATCCGGGAAGGGAAGAAGGTGTGCCAATTCCTGAAATTAATGATGTCGTTCTTAAAAATTACCTGTGGGGGTTAGCCCAATCTCTTACAGATTTGAGACAGCGTGGATTGCTGCCTCAGACGGCTCCACTGGATTTCAAACTACACCAGATACAGCCTGGAGACTGGGTACTAGTGAAGTCCTGGCAAGAGGATACTCTGACTCCAGCGTGGGAAGGACCTTTCCTGGTACTCCTGACAACAGAAGCAGCTGTGCGAACTAAGGAAAAGGGGTGGACACATGCTACACGGGTAAAAGGACCAATAGCCCCACCTCCTGGAGAGTGGACAGTAACCCAGGGAAGTGATCCACTGAAATTGACTCTTAAAAGACAGAATTGGTAAAATCGAGAGTAATGAAATAAAAGTGTAATACCTGGGGAGGTTACCAGCAAAGGTTCTAAAAACTAAAGCCAAGGGCAAGACTGGGTCAGTCTCTTCACTCCTCTTCTGTGAGCGGTCTCCGCTGCTGGCTGCAATCCAGTAGGCGTTGAGAGATGGGAGGGAAGGCTGTGCCAGACCTTGGCAGGTTTTATGCTACCATACTAATGAACCTTGTGACCATCCCTCTGTGTTACAGTCAAATGGAAGATAACCAATTTGTAACATTAGGGAATGAAATAGCAAAAAGCTTTAATTTGAGTAATTGTTGGGTATGTGGAAGCCCGAGGGGATCTGAAGAATGGCCATGGGTAGCCCGGCCTGTGCAGCCTAAGTGGCTGGTGAGTAGCTTAAGTACAGTACGCCATGGAACAAAGGTCTGGGCAGAAGAGGGAGCTGCATGGAAAATATTGTACCCAGGAAAAGGGAATTATTGCCTGAACAGAACCAGATCGGGAGGGAAATATTTAGGGAAAAGTGAATGTGAGTGGACATTATCACCAGGAATGGATTGTTATGACTCACTGCGTACTCCTTATAATTGCCGGAGGTACCAAGGAAGATGGAACCAAACACACATTAAGCTTAGAGATGGCACCTGGGTAAGATGTTCCTTCCATGAACCTTGGCATGCTGGTTGCAGGGCAGCGGCAAGAGAGATTGGCAAAAAGGGGGGTTTTAAAGATTCTCTGTTCCTGGCTTGTCAGCGGGACAATACTACCAGCAAAAACCATGTAATAAGAGTCTATCAATGGGCTTGGCAAAATTCAAATGGGACCAGAACATATTTCACAAAGTTCTGGTCAGCTACAAACCGAACGATAAGAGAGGGAGGATGTAACTGTAAATGGCATCCGGATGCAGAGGCCTTTGAATGTGACTATTGTGACTCCAATGGGGATTTAAACGCCTCAGGAGGACCATGGGGCACAGAAGATCCGCTATACTATGAAACACCACAAGATGATGAAACATGGGACGGTCCCTTTGCCAACGGGGCTTGGGCCTTAGAGGGCCATTATTGGATTTGTGGGAAACATGCTTACCGAAGATTACCTCCAAACTGGTCAGGAGTCTGTTATGTTGGATATGTAATGCCTTTCTTTTTCTTGCTGTCTAATACACAGGCAGCTGGGCTGGGGGTCCGGCTATATGATGAATTGAGGAGAAAGAAACGAACAACGATCGAAATGGGAGGAACTCAGAATTGGGGGCAGGATGAATGGCCCCCACAACGCATAATAGAAACATATGGACCAGCAACATGGGCACAAGATGGTAGCTGGGGATATCGAACACCTGTTTATATGCTCAATAGAATAATTAGGTTGCAAGCAGTGCTTGAAATAATTACCAATGAGACAGCCTCAGCCTTAGACTTAATAGCAGTCCAACAAACACAGATGCGAACTGCCATATACCAAAATAGACTGGCACTAGACTACCTATTAGCAGAAGGGGGGGGGTATGTGGCAAATTTAACACATCAGAGTGTTGTCTTCATATTGATGACAACGGACAAGCTGTAAGAGATATAGCAGCAAACATCAGAAAACTAGCACACGTCCCAGTGCAAAGGTGGAAATCTATGATGGATGTCAACTGGTGGAATGATTTTTTTGGAATATCTTGGTGGAAGAAGGTAGGCTTCATTCTATTATGTGCTCTTGCTGGACTGCTGTTCATACCTTGTTTTATTCCTTGTGCAGTGGGATTAATTTCTAGAGTGGTAGAAGGAATGCAAGTGACCAGTCTATCGAATGTGGATGCTGTGAATCAAGGTGCTACATCGCAGAGGATAATGGTCTTAAGAAAAAGAGATCACCGAAAAGAAGAACAAAATGAAAGATTACAGTTATTGTTGAATAAATGGGAAGAAGATAATAAGCTTCAGCAAAAATGTAATAAATAAAAAGGGGGTGGATTGTGAGAAATGAGCTGAATTTTGCTTCAGCTACTTGGTATATTTCTATTTGTGTGCTCGGTTATAGCATCTAACTAATCCTTACAAGTACCCTGGAATGGCCCAGAGACTCTGGTTTACAAGAAGCCATTTAGGTAAAGAGAACCGAATTGATGGTAGACTGATAAGCGAACAAAGGACGGTGGAAGGTGATAAGTGGATAAAGGCCACCTGGGGGGTGACTGAAGAAAAGAAGGATATGGACACTAGATCAAGAAGATGACCACCAGGATGTTTGTAACTACTAACATTAGACAGTAGATATTAGCAGAGACTGTGAAACAATGTATTGTTAATTAAAGGTTTGTGTCTTTAGGCGGTCGGGAAGAATGTGAGCTCCAACTTCTCAGCCAATGAGAAGAGAGACAGGTATTCAGGCGGCCAGGAAAGAAAGGTATAAAATATCTAAAAAACTAAAGATGTGTGTGCCTCTACTTTGAGATGCACCCGATTCAGCGCTGCTTCGTACAATAAACCTTTGCTCCAGTGACTTCGTCCTCTTTAAAATTTTAAGTGTGAGCCGGTGTTTCTCACATAAGGAAACACTTGACAATAAGTGAATTAGCATCATTTCAACCTATGCTTTTATAACATGTATTAGCAGTGGTTAAGCATGCACAATCATCCTTCACCCCTATTCAACCCTTTAAACATAACCATATCGTCACATTACACTGAAGAAATGGAACAGACTGAGAAAAAAATATACTTTTGATTATAATTTAAGTCATAACCCACTTAAATCCTCTTTTTAAAATAGCCCACCAAGCCCACAACTTATTCTCCAGCAAATAAGGCAGACAAATATTCAAACTGCAACATTTGGAAGCGGTACTCAACCACAAAAAGTTTAGGTCCCTAATTTACTCCAAATTGTCATAAAATGAGAACTGGATAATCTCCAAATTGAGTTTCCAAACCCTAGTTAAACCATACAACTGCCTATGGCAAACATGATATATCAATGAAATATGACCAAAAACATCCACCCCTTGTTAGATAAATGCTAAATAGGAAAAGCCTAGAAAAGAATGAATGTGGGAAATAGAGTCACTTTCTTCAATTTCTGGGGTGAGAATTGAAAAATTTGTATCCTTCGCCTCTTGTTTTGGTCAGATCCAGAGAAGCTGTCCTACAGCTAGTTTTACACTTACAAGTACTACCCATGCTATTCTGTGGGTTCAGTTAAAGTTCGCTCAGACAGCTAAGATTTACGTGCATCTGGAGCAACAGTGTGTGCCAGTAGCAACCTTGAGAGCAGGGGAGGAATGAGAAACATAAGTTACACATCCTGAAGCTCACCCTGACAAAAACAGAACACAGTCTGGGAACCGAAACTTGTCCTGGTAGCAGAGTACCTGTTATTGTGATAAGCTCAGTAGAAGGTAGAAAATATTTTTTAAGTCCATGATTGGGCATTACGAGGGGAGTGGGTTTGTGTCTTAGCGTATATAAGTTTCTCGGTATAGCAATAAAGATGGTCGGATTTGGATTCGCTTCCTGCATGACCTACGAGTCCGTGATTTCTTCATATGCCACAAATGGCGCCCGAACAGGGTTAAAGATTCAGTACGACGGTGATCAAGGATCGGTGGCGTACCCCCGTGAGCCGGACAGAAGACATTGATCACCAAGGAGCTCCTATATACTCATCGCTGCATGATATAAGGTTAGCACAGCGAGGGGCCGGGGAAGGTATTATTATAATGGGGCAGTTTGCGATGAAAGCGCAGCAGATACATAAAGCACTTTTAATGAAAATCGTTAACAAATAAGGATTAAAGTTACAGCCTCTTAAGCTTGTACAGCTTTTAGTATGGATTCGGGATCATTGTCTGTGGTATCCCCCCAACGGGTCTTATGATCCTTCTGACTGGCAGAAAGTGGCAGAATGCTTGCAAGCACGACTAATTATTGATCATGATGTTAATCCTGATAATATCGTAACGTGGCATGTCATATATACAGCGTTAAGAACATTCCTCCCTACCGATAAAGTGTTTGCTAACTCAGATTTTCCACCTCCGCTGGCTGATTTATTAACTTTAGAGGATACAGCTCCGGCTGGTTCAGACCCTGACGCTGAGCCTGTCTGTGATTCAGCTCAGCAGCCGCAATTGCCGTTAGCTGCTACAGTAGAAGCAGCCGACGACTTAGACTCACAGATACCTGAGGATCCCTTCGATCCAGGTCCTATTGACTCTGATCAAGAGCCTGATTTGTACCCGTCTTTGACTCCGGTTAAAGCTATGGTGGCTTCTGCACCAACCGCGGAACAGATCTTACAAAATACTAGACGAATGATTGCTAGTCGTGCCTCCATTACGCATCCGCCGCCTTATGCTCCTTCTCTAGACGTGCCTCCTAATGATTCTCATGATAAGGCAAGAAGGGAGTTCGTGGAAGAGTGTAGAAAAAGGGCTTTGCAAGAGGGTGATATTGAAATGCTTCAAGCTATGCCGGTCATCTATAGACCCCAACAGCTTCCTCACTATGAGACACTGACATATGAAGTTATCAGAGAGTTACGAAAATCCATTAAGGAAAATGGTTTACAATCCTCCTTTACTATTAATTTGCTGGAAGCGATATCGGAGTCGTATGTTATGGTTCCTGCGGATTGGAAAATGGTGTTAAAGTTGATGTTAACGGCAGGGCAATATTCCATCTGGTTAACAGAATATCGTGAGTTGGTTGCTGCCCAAGCATTAGAAAATTTGACAGCTGGGCATCCTATTGGGGCTGATCACTTGATGGGAGAAGGGCAATACGTGACTTCAGCAGCACAAGTTCAAATGAATAGATTAGCTTTCCAACAAGCATCTACGCTCGCCTTACGGGCTTTAAAGCGAGTTCCCGATGGTAAACGTACAGAACTGTCATTTGCGAGTATCCGACAGGGAGCGCAAGAGCCTTACATAGAATTCATAGACCACTTGCAAACAGCTATTTCTTGACAGATTGAACTTCCAGGAGCTGCTGAACTTTTATTAATGCAATTAGCAGTGGAAAATGCTAACACTGAATGCCGCAGGGCTTTAGACCCTATACGTGGCAAGGCCACCACTTCGAATGAACTTATTAAAGCGTGTCAGCATGTAGGAACGGAAGAACGCAGGTTTGAGATGTTAGCGACGGCATTGGCTCAGCAACTAACCGTGGCTCGTGCTGCTATTAAATGTTTTTTGTGTGGGCAGGACGGACACATGAGAAAGGATTGCCCAAAACAAAGGGGAGAAAGGGATAAGAATGAATCATGTCCTCGGTGCCAGAAAGGATATCATTGGAGCAATCAATGTCACTCTAAATATGATAAAAATGGTAATCCCTTACCCTCTCCGCGGTCGGGAAACGCCAGGAGGGGCGTGCGGTCCGGTGCCCCATGCAATCCCAACAGGGCCCAAGGCCAGACACTGCAATTAGTACCACAGCAGGGGAATGGATAAGCAATGCAGGCATGGAAAATAGTCCAACTATTTGTCAATTTGTTGTTTATTCTGCTTTGAAACCAGTGAAAACACAATTTCCTACTCTGTTGTTTTTATCATTACATGGATGATATTTTAATTGCTGTGCCTGATGAGTTTCAGTTACAATCTGCGTTTGCTGAGGTGAAATTGGCCATGGAACGCTACGGACTTTGGATTGCACCTGAGAAGGTACAGTCTATACCACCTTGGAAATATCTGGGTTGGCAAATCTTAGATAAAACCATTATTCCACAACCCATACAAATTGTCAATACAGTAACTACATTGAATGAGTTACAAAAATTATTGGGAACCATTAATTGGCTACGACCTTTATTGGGGATTTCTACAGAATTATTATCTCCCCTGTTTGACCTTTTGAAAGGCGATTCTGATTTGTCATCCCCAAGATCGATTACCGGGGAAGCTTCACAAGCATTGCAGATTGTGGCAGAAAGGGTTAATACAGCCTTTGCATCCAGGTATGATTTAAATTTACCTGTCCATCTATTTTTAATCCCTAATTCTTTCCAGCCATATGCGATTATTGGCCAATGGGATGAAAAGGAACAACAGCTATTTGTACTAGAATGGATTTTCCTTCCTCATTCATTTTCAAAAACTGTAACTACTTTGCTTGAGATGTTTGTGAGATTAATTTCTACAGGTCGACTGCGATGCCAGCAACTTTGAGGAACTGATCCGGATTTCATTCATATGTACATCAGGAAGGAAGATTTTACGGTAATGCTTCGTGAGAGTTTATCTTTACAGGCAGCCTTTGCGGACTACCTTGGCAAAATACTTTATACTCTGCCGAAGCACCGTCTGCTTAACTCCCTAAAAGATGTTCCTCTACAGCCTCTTTTTTTGCAGCAATCTTCGCCAATCCCTAATGCCCGAACGGCATTCATTGATGGCTCTGGAAGAACGGGCAAAGCTGCTGTTGTCTGGCAAGAGGCCACACGTGGGTGGCAAAACTCTGTTGTTTTTCAGTCAGGTTCTACTCAATTGGTTGAGCTTACAGCTGCCATCCATGCATTCAGTTTATTTCCTGCTGAACCCCTTAATGTTGTCACTGACTCTGCCTATGTCTTTGGTATTATACAAAGATTAGAAAAATCCTTTTTAAAGGAAGTTGCAAATCAGGACTTGTTTGATCTCCTCTCCAGGTTGTATGTATTGATTTCACGGAGAGCTCATTCTTATTTTGTGTCTCATTTACGTTCTCACACTACATTGCCTGGGCCTATGGTTGAAGGTAATGCTGTTGCCGATTCTTTTACTGTGACTGTTGTGGTACCTAAGAAACTTCAACAGGCTCAACTCTCCCATGAATTTTATCATCAGAACGCCAAGGCACTCTCCAAGGATTTCCAGCTTACACTGCAGCAGGCACGAGAAATTGTCTCTGCTGTCCGGATTGCCAGCGTCTCCTGCCGCTTCCTACACAGACTGGATCTAATCCTCGTGGATTGCAGCCCAATGAACTATGGCAAACTGATGTTACTCATATTTCTGCGTTTGGAGTTTTTCGCTTTGTACATGTTACTGTTGACACCTTTTCTGGGTTTATTGTTGCTTCTGCACACAGGGGCGAAAAGGCTAAAGATGTCTGTCGCCATTGGCTTCGTGCAATTGCTGTTTTAGGTATTCCACAGAAAATTAAGACTGATAATGGGCCAGGCTATGTCACCAGACAGACAAAAACCTTTTTAGCTGAGTGGGGTATCCTGCACGTTACAGGTATTCCCCATTCTCCGACTGGTCAAGCAATTATAGAGCGTTCTCATCTTACTCTGAAAAATATGCTTCATAAACAAAAAAGGGGGAATCCCCTGGGTATCACACCTCAGGAACAATTAGATAAAGCCACTTATGTTCTAAATTTTTTGAATCTTATGCGTGCTGACAGTTTGACTGCTAATCGACGGCGATATGGTTTGCCGGATCAGACAAATATGAAGCCTACTGCATTTTATAAAGACTTACAATCAGGACAATGGATGGGCCCAGTCCCCTTGTTGTCATGGGGACGTGGTTATGGTTGTGTTTCTTTATCCACAGGACCATACTGGTTACCTGCGAAAAATATCAAGCCCGCCAACACTATATAGAAAGACGCAGAATCTGTTGAAGACGTCTCTCAAGGTGAAGATAAAGAGGAAGATTCTAATCTTCCTCAGGTTTAATCATGTCGCATGTGTTTCGCATTATCATATGTATGTTATGTAGCTCAGTAACTAGAGCTTATGTCTATTGGGCGCATGTTTTAGACCTGCCTGTGTTTAGGCCTCTCACATGGTGGGATCTAGTGTCACCTTTAAGTAATAATGACACGAGATGGATGAAAGGAGTTTGATTACCACCACCTTGTGACGATCTTAACAATTCCTTTGAGACTAGCCAGATATTTTATAGTGACTTACATGTGTGTCACATGGGCCAATGTTACTAGGCCCAAGAATCAATCTCCTTATATAAATTTTACTACTCAGCTACATCTTATTGGATTAAAACTAAATGGCAAAACTAATTACACTATGGTCACTCTGCCAAGTCCAAGCAATACCGACGAGGAAGGTATTATCCCATATTTGTCTTCTTTCCCAGCATGCAACCTGCAAAATTGCAAGATCTACAACAATTGGCTCGGAGACCGTGTCTGAGGTTGTATCCTCAAAGACAAAATTTGTCATTTGGGTTTGTTATTGACTGGGGTCCGCATGGCACCTTTTGGAATCAAAAATACAATTGTTTAGCATTATCTTTTAGTGAGGATAATGCGAGCCTAATTTGGCATGATGGGAAATGGCAGGCCCTTTGATTCTAAGGACAATCATTCTAGCATTAAAACTATGGAGATTAGTTTTGCCAGGTTTAACACGAACTGTACATGAGTTGTATATGCAGAAAAATATTACCTTAATCTGATGGGTTTTGCATTGTGCTAACATAACTGTGTGTACTACTCACCCATATGTATTTGCATTAGCTTGTAATCTTAATGTAACCTTTAATGATAGTTTGTATTCATTAGAAGCACAATCCTTTTCTTTAAGAATTGTATTACACATGTTGATTTAGCATTAGGAAATTATTGTTCTTTTAGAAGATGACCAGAAGTATGGATACCTGTTAATTTTACGCGTGAATGGGAAGAGCAAGATGGTATAGGTTATTTAGTTAGACTTCTTAAGGATGAAGTTGAAAATACCAAAAAGAGGGTTAAGTGCTTTCTTGAGTGATTAACTTTTGCTATAGTACATGATTACAGGCCCTTGAAGATGCTTTGCTCTTTTTGTTTAATTTTCTTTCTTTTTGGGTTCCTAGGTTCAGTTATTAATTAGACGTGTGATATTCAGTGCCAGGTTGTGATGACCCTTGCTTTGGTTTCTATTCTAACTAATAAAGGAGGGGGAGATGTGGGTTCAGTTAAAGTTCACTCAGACAGCTAAGATTTACGTGCATCTGGAGCAACAGTGTGTGCCAGTAGCGACCTTGAGAGCAGGGGAGGAATGAGAAACATAAGTTACACATCCTGAAGCTCACCCTGACAAAAACAGAACACAGTCTGGGAACCGAAACTTGTCCTGGTAGCAGAGTACCTGTTATTGTGATAAGCTCAGTAGAAGGTAGAAAATATTTTTTAAGTCCATGATTGGGCATTACGAGGGGAGTGGGTTTGTGTCTTAGCGTATATAAGTTTCTTGGTGTAGCAATAAAGATGGTCGGATTTGGATTCGCTTCCTGCATGACCTACGAGTCCGTGATTTCTTCATACGCCACACTATTCTGTCAGATAGGAGAATGAAAAACCCACACACCTGACTAACATATTACGCATGCAAGAATCCTAAGACAGATAAATCATAATGGCATAGAAGTCTGCATCAAGAGAATTCCAGTTATACCAATATGCCAAATAACCATAGACAATCAGGGGGGAGCACAACTCCCTCATATAGGTAAAATAAAGTATTTGCTGAAACTAGGTACAACTTTTCAACAATGACAAGATTTGATTTATGCTACTTAAAAGATATCCTATTTAATAAGTAGTTTACAAGTTTTAGTGCCACAGAACAATAGAAACTTGGTGTGCTTTCCTGTAATTCTAAAATTAAAGTTCCAAATATTAACCAAAACCAGTCTTCTCTTTACCCACAAACTTAGAAAGACATATACTAGTCATTATGGTTTGTCCATTTGTATCGTTGACTTTTTTTTTCATTCACCTAACTCCAGGTAAATTTAAACTCATTTTAGATGCTCTGATCAAACCAGATCATATCAAAACCTATCCTCAAACCAGGACAAAACATCACTGTCATTTTGTTTAAACTGTTGCTGCTTGCTACAGTTTCAAATAAGTAACATGTGTTTCATACTTTCCACCTAGGCAGTTATTTAATGGACCCTGAATATATGAAAATATTTCCCTGGTATTATATTTTTGAAAGCTAGCTAACAGTAATTTTCAACTACCAAGTGTCTTAAAGAGTTACATAAAATTGAGAGCATCAAAAAAAACCCAAAAAAACCGTAGTCACCTGATGTTTACACTGGCAACATATCTTCTTCAGTTCTGAAAGTTTTGAGGAGTTTGAAGACAAAACAACCTGGCAATTTCAATTTTCTTTTTCCAGCTTCAATAAATTAAAGATCAGCCCCAGAGAAGCTCTATGTACATGAAGGAGAACAGATAATTTTATCTATATCTAGATAATTAAAAATTTTTTTTTTGAACAAAGAGATGAAAAATTCCCAACTCATGCTAAATGCAGACACGGAGGGAGGAGACTGAGCAAATATTGCACAACAGCTCTCTTGAAACCGAGCATCCAACACACAGTTTTATATCACAGAACTTCCAAACTTACCATGCACAGCATTACACAAAGACCAGTTTCAGCTATACATAGAACTTCCAACAGTTGAATCAAATTAATTTAAAACAATTAACAAATATATACTGACTGGCTTAGAAGTTGCTTATTTTGGTTGACCTGAAACGGTTTAATATACTCACAACTAACAAGAGTATTGCCTGCACCAGTCAATTTAAAAATCAAAATTGCATTAAAGCTTATGCAATGCTTCCTAAGTAGCGCTAAGAAAAAAGTAAGTCAAGATAATGAACGCTTTTTATTCTACTATACCAATATAAGTTTACTCAAAGTGACAAAACCTAGCTACATATAATGGAAATAACTCACAAGAACACTTAGTTTAATGTTTCAGACTGGTTACAGTCACAATGCAAGCAAGTTTCATTTCATGCAAGGCTCAATAATCCAAATTCAGATTTTAAGTTTTTCTCCATGTATAACCACCCAATTAAAAACATAAATAACTGCACAGAGATAACTGACAAATTATGTTTCTAAAACAGACAGGAAAGTCTGTTCTTTCTCTAGCTGACTGCTGTTAAGGCCATACCTTCTATCATGCAGATAGAAATGAGTCGTCGGTATAAAAGCATAAAGTTCTGAGACGCAGTTTTACTTTCGTATGATACAACTGTAAATTGTATGACACAGCGCCATTCCCCCAAACAACTGCACTGTACAGAAAACTTAACGAAGAGAGACCAGACTACAACAGAAGCCCCATCTATGCACCACAGCGGCTGCAAGAGTAAGACCTCCTAGCAAAGGGTCTCTCGCTCGTATCTGCACATCCCTTGGCCCAGCAAACCCTCTCCCTCATCGTTTCTCCCTAATGGACCACCGAGCACTGTACGAGGCAGGGGCAGGGCGCTTCCCCCACGGCCCTGCCCGGCCGAGGCAAGTCGGCAGGCGCAGGAGGCCGCCACTATCCCTCCCCCGCACTCCCCGCGGCAAGGCCCAAGGCCAGTCCCCAAGGTGACGTAAAAGTCGAGGCTGCTCCTGCGGAAACTACGCCGACTGGTCTGCGCTGCATTGCGCTGCACCACACCGCACTTTACCATGCCGTGCCGTGCCCTGCCTGTCCCACCCGCGACACGGAAGAACAGCCCCGCAGCACTTCCCTACCCAGAAGCTCTCCACGAAGTACGTCATCATCACGCCACCTCAGCGAGCTCGGGCTCAACCGCCGAGACACAACGGAGGAAACAGGCGCCGGCACAGCACTCCTCCCGTTAACAATACAACCGCTCCCTTCCTCACAGCTTCGCCACCCCCGGTCCCGCGCAGGCGCCACAGCTCCTGCGCAGGCGCGTCGCATTTCCCCCCACCCCGGAGGAGGTGGCGGGGGAGCGGCGCGCGCATGCCCAGAGCGCTTGGCCCGACCGCCGCTGAGAAGTGCTATCTCTGAAGTGAAGAAACCCTCATCTCTATAGAAATATAAATATACTTGCAGAAGGCAGATTCAAAAATCTTGAGTAAAATCCCCTCTAAAATATTCACTAACCACTAAGGAGTGATTATACTGAAGGCTGGAATGCATACAAATTATTTGACACCCAGGAGAATAGATTCATGCTGTCTGAAGTGGCTTCATAACCAAGCATCTTTCCATCCACATAGGATAAGATCCTTCAAGGCATTTGATGACTACTAGGCACTTTATTAATAAAGTGTATCTTACCCTCTCCAGTACCTCCTCTCATAGAATTTTACAATTTCAGTGACAGGCTTCTAAAAATGATACGCTTCAGATGAAGTCAAAGAGTCTGGAGAAACTGTTTACTTCAAACCTTTATCTTCTTCAATGATAGTTCAGTTTTCCAGACTCTTCTTTTGCTTGATGTAGATTATTAGCCAGTTGGGATCATGTTGATTACTGGATCAGAATGATGCCGTGAAAGACGAAATCAGGACTCAATAGTCGGGATGACTATTAAGCAGGTATCCTTTATTGCAGCGCTGGACGCACAGGGGATAGCTCCTCCAAATGTGCGTGCCCGACAGAGTCAGTTTAACAACATATATGCACACCATACATACATATTCATGCAAGGAGTTTTAACATATTCATTAGTTTCCAGTAACTCATTACCATATGCTACCTCCCTCTTGGAGCCCCCCATTTGTCAGAGATAAGATAACATTGTGCTGGCCTCACAATTGCTATCTACATAGGTACCTTCCTGTCTTGTTACTTATCGTAGCTCTGCAGGGGTGTAGGCCCCTATTTGTGGTCAGCCAAGTTATATTTGCTAAGCAAACCTTCAAGCCATACCTAGCCTTATTCTTTAATTCAAGAATAAAGATCCACTGAATTGCTGTCAGGGGCCAATCTGTACCTGGACTGCTGCTTTTCAATAAGAATATCTTTAGATATTCTTTATGGCAGAGTCAGCACCACTGGTTTCTTTCTGGGACCCCAAAGAGTTCCTATTCTATCTTAATGAGATGATTCATTTTTCAGATGTTCATTATTGACTAAAAACAGAGGACCAGATCTAAATAATTATGTGAGGGGCTGCAGCTCACAGTCCTTGGCACACAAGTGGTTAAGTGCTTTATTCAAACTTTATCTATGATTTTGTCAGCACAAAGCTTTATCCAATATACAAAAAAGTAAGAAGCTGATATTCTCTGTTGGGTTCCCACTCAAGGAAACTCTATCTGTTCTGGTTTGAGAATCTCCCCTACCCCCATATTAACAATGATGTCCTTTGCCATTCATGCTGTAAGACAAGGCATAGCATCATAGAATTGCCTAGGTTGGAAGGGACCTTTCAGAGCATCCTGTCCAACCATCAACCTAACACTGACAAAAACCATCACTAACCCATGTCACTCAGCACTAAGTCTACCCATCTTTTAAATACCTCCAGGGATGGGGACTCAACCACTTCCCTGGGCAGCCTGCTCCAATGCCTGATAATCCTTTCAGTGTAAAAACTTTTCCTAATATCCGTCCTAAACCTCCCCTGGTGCAGCTTTCCTCTTGTCCTATCACTTGTTACTTGGGAGAAGAGACCGACCCCCCCCCCCACCACCACCCCGGCTACACCCTCCTCTCAGGTAGTTGTAGAGAACAAGAAGGTCTCCCCTCAGCCTCCTTTTCTCCAGGCTGAACACCCCCAGCTCCCTCAGCCTCTCCTCACAAGACTTGTGCTCCAGACCCCTCACCAGCTTCGTTGCCCTTCTCTGGACACGTTCCAGCACCTCATTGTCTTTCCTGTGGCAAGGGGCCCAAAACTGGACACAGCACTCAAGGTGGGGCCTCACCAGTGCCCAGTACAGGGGGACGGTCACTGCCCCAGTCCTGCTGGCCACACTGTTCCTGATACAGGCCAGGATGCTGGTGGCCTTCTTGGCCACCTGGGCACACTGCTGGCTCATGTTCAGCCAACAGTCAACCAACACCCCCAGGTCCTTTTCTTCTGGGCAGCTTTCCAGCCACTCTGCCCCAAGCCTGTAGCACTGCATGGGGTTGTTGTGACCCAAGTGCAGGACCCAGCACTTGGCCTTGTTGAACCTCATACCACTGGCCTCAGCCCATCGATCCAGCCTGTCCAGATCCCTCTGCAAAGCCTTTCTACCCTCAAGCAGGTGCTCATTGATAAAGATGTTAAAGAGAACCAGCCCCAATACGGAGCCCTGGAGAACACCACTCATAACCAGCCGCCAACTGGATTTAACTCCATTCACCACCACTCTCTGGGCCCGGCCACCCAGCCAGTTTTTAACCCAGTGAAGAGTACTCCCATCCAAGCCATGGGCAGCCAGTTTCTCCAGGAGAATGCTGTGGGAAACCGTATCAAAGGCTTTACTAAAGCCCAGGTAAACAACATCCACAACCTTTCTTTCATCCACTAAGTGGGTGACTGTCACAGAAGGAGATCAGGTTTGTCAAGCAGGACCTGCCTTTCTTAAACCCGCGCTGACTGGGCCTGATCGCCTGGTTGTCCTTCATGCCCTGCATAATGGCACTCAGGATGATCTGTTCCATGATCTTTCCAGGCACCGAGGTCAGACTGACAGGCCTGGAGTTCCCTGGGTCCTCCTTCCAGCCCTTCTTGTGGATGGGTGTCACATTTGCTACAGCACTGTCACATAATGGCAGAGCAACAGACATCCTCTACCTGGACTTATGCAAAGCATTTGACACTGTCCCACATAATGTCCTGGTCTCTAAACTGGAAAGTCACGTATTTGATGGATGGACCACTCAGTGGATCAGGAACTGGCTGGATGGCTGCACTCAAAGGATTGTGGTCAACGGCTCAATGTCCCAGTAGAAGCCAGTGACAAGTGGTGTTCCTCAGGGGTCGGTACTGGGACCAGTGCTGTTCAACATCTTTGTCAGAGACATGGACAGTGGGATTGAGTGCACCCTCAGCAAGTTTGCTGACGACACTAAGCTGTGTGGTGCGGTCGACACGCTGGAGGGAAGGGATGCCATCCAGAGGAACCTGGACAGGCTTGAGAGGTAGGCCCTTGTGAACCTCATGAATTTCAACCAGGCCAAGTGCAAGGTCCTGCACCTGGGTCATGGCAATCCCAGGCACAAATATAGGTTGGACAGAGAATGGATTGAGAGCAGCCCTGAGGAGAAGGACTTGGGGGTGTTGGTGGACGAGAAGCTCAACATGAGCCGGCAATGTGTGCTGGCAGCCCAGAAAGCCAACCGCATCCTGGGCTGCATCAAAAGAAGCGTGGCCAGCAGGGCAAGGGGGGGTGGGATTCTACCCCTCTGCTCTGCTCTGGTGAGACCCCACCTGGAGTATTGTGTCCAGCTCTGGAGTCCTCAGCACAGGAAGGACATGGACTTGTTGGAATGGGTCCAGAGGAGGACACAGAGATGTTCAGAGGGCTGGAGCCCCTCTGCTGTGAGGACAGGCTGAGAGAGTTGGGGCTGTCCAGCCTGGAGAAGAGAAGGCTCTGGGGACACCTTGTAATGGCCTTCCAGTACCTGAAGGGGGAGAGAGACTTTTTACAAAGGCATGTAGCGATAGGACAAGGGGTAACGGTTTTAAACTAAAAGAGGGGAGATTCAAACTAGATATAAGGAAGAAATTTTTCTTGATGGAAAATGAGGGTGGTGAGACTCTGGCCCAGGTTGCCCGGAGAAGCTGTGGCTGCCCCATCCCTGGAGGCCAGGTTGGATGGGGCTTTGAGCAACCTGATCTAGTTAAAGATGTCCCTGCCAAGGGCAGGGGGGTTGGATTAGATGATTTTCAAAGGTCCCTCCCAACCCAAACCATTCTATGATTCTATGACTAAATACAAAGACAATACTACTTTTTCTGAAAGTCCCTGATTTGCAACTTAGTGAAGCCTGTGGGAATACTTTGCAAAAGTATTATTTATAGTACTTTAATCTTCTCCTCCTCCCTAGGTATTGGCTTTTAGTGGTTGCCAAGGAAAGCATACTCAATTGTTCTTTTGTTCTTATAGTGTAATTAAACAAACATTCCCATTGCATATTATCAGTAGCTTTCATGGAACATCCAAGTGTTTTTCTGAATTACTAATTTTTTAGTAGACTCAAAGAATTCCTTTCCCATTTTTGCCATTGTCCTGGTTTGAGTGACACAGGATTAATTTATCTTTCAGTAATATTACTTTTCAGTAAGGTCTCTTCTAATGCTTGAGAAACCTGCACTTTTAGAAGACTCTAGTGTCTGAATTTGTGAAAATATTTACTTTATAGCCAGCCAGGCTGTGTGGGATTCAAGGTCTCAGTGTTTTTGAGCCTTGCCAGGTGCAGGGACGAGGAGGAGCGAGACCCGGGAACTTGACCCAAGCTGCCAACAGGATTATTTCAGACCATGATCGTCACATTCAATATAAATTAGAAAGTTTGCTGAGGAGTTTCTCTCTCCCTTGATGGCTGTGATCCTGAGAACTTCTTGCCCCAGTGCCGGACCCCCAAGGTCTTCCCTTCCTCCCGAAGCTGCAGCGCTTGAAGTGTCTGACATTTGCTGTCCACTGCTGGGAGTGCACAGATTCCTGTGATAGAATGGGTGGAGTATGATCCACATATATTTTATATTGGTATCGGGATCAATATTGGTTCCTTAGTGTTATTAATGTTAATTATCTAGTCTTATTCTATTAAATCCGTTTATATGGGTTTCCTTGTTTTTTTCCCCGATTTTCCTTCCCGGGTGGGGAGGGGTCATCAGGTGATAGAATAATTGTCTAAACGACAACAAATTGTTGTGGGTTCCTCAAATCATAACAGCCATCTATATGAGTATAAGGTTAAACAACCACAACAATATACCTCACAGTAAGAGCATGAAGAACTAAAGAGACTTCTTGGCTATATTAGTTAACAGTTATATTTAATGAATACAATCCTCATATTGAAAAATGATGCCATTTGGCTTTAATGTGGGTTGCATATGTGTGAAAGGAGGTATTTAGCTCAGAGTTCCCCTCTCAGAAAAGCATCCCTGATTGCAGTTTGCTCTCTGCATCTCCATTTACCCATCCTCCTGTATTTTCAGCTTCTCGTTTTAAGTGTTAATACTAACTTATTTTCAACAATCAGTTCTTTTAAAGGGTGTAGAACATCCGAGATGTAGCATTATATACACTAAGTTACTACATGAAAGAACTTGTCAATTATGATACTAAAGATACAATGCATCTAGACTACAGACATTAATATGACTGAAAAATAAAGATTGTATTTTTACCTACAGTGATTAAGTTAATTTATCCTATGTCTAAGCCATTTGAAAATGGATTATGAGCTCTAGGTAAAATAACTGCATACAATTATTAGTAAAACCCTTGATACATGAACCTACAACTGAACACAGAAAAATTTTAAGATTAAAAAAAGAATGAAGACAAAGAATCCAAAATATCTGGATTATATTTGGCAATTATTAATTACATTATTTAATATCATAACAAACTACCAAAGACCCAGTCAATATTTAATGCGCTTTGTAAGTTAAAAAACGAGTAAGAAACCAATTCAGGTAAAATATATAATCTAACACTGCACTTTATTTTTAAAGAGAACCTGAAGAAAGAGATGGAGGTGAAGCCTCCAGATTAAGGATACACCTTGAAAAATACATTTTCTTTACCGTCACTGTTAAAAGAACTACACAAAGAATCTTTATAGGTAAACAGGAATTTATACTGCCAGTTGAGATAGGTTCCAAAAGATTATGAGCACCAGAAGAAGATATAAAAAGCCAGAGCTGTTTACCCCTGTGGTGAACAGAAGATGGGGAAAGAAGACGACAGTGAATTGTTAGGTAAATCCCTTCCAAGAGTCATTTAACTTTGATAAGTACTATCAGGTTACATTGTAAGATTTCAACAACATTGGGAAGATGTTCTAACCAAACAATTTTACCTGAATACCTGCAGACATTACCCAGAAGTTTAATAATTCACTTATTTATTATGACCTATACATTACCTTCATGACTAGAGCTTTATTGCAGCCTGTTTTTCACATAAAAAGTGTAATGAAATCCCATAGACAGAAGTGAAAGCTAGAAAAGCTTAGAAAAAAAATCTAGTTAGAGCAAGAGATTATAAAGTTAGCAGTGAATACAGCTAATTTGAAATAATTTATTCAAAGAGTATTTGGAATTCTCCAACACAATCTTAAGACAGGCTACACCTTTTTCTGAAATATATACACAAACTGAAATTATGATCTGATGAGAGATCACTGGTGAGATGACAGCCTACAGTACACTTCTGGGTAGAATGAATGTTTTTAACGTCTTTTCTGAATCTAAAGATAAACAAAAATAGTTGTGCACACAGTTATAGATAGCAACATTTATTACAGTAAGAAGTCAGCTGATTTTTTTTTTTTCAGTTTTATGTAAGACCTCATCAAAGTTCTTTCAAAGCTACTAAGATTTCTGTGTTTTATTGAAGCATTTACTAGCAAGTTTTAACTTCATTGTTTTCAGCATCCATGGAATGATGTATTCCATCAGGCTGCATCATCTGGCTCACTGTATATTTCAATGCATACTTCTACTGATCTAGCCACCAAGCTTGACGGCATTCCACTGTGGTGGGTTGACCCTGGGTGGCCACCAGGTGCCCACCAAGCTGCTCTGTCACTCCCCCTCCTCAGCAGGACAGGGGGAGAAAATATAACAAAAGGCTCATGGGTTGAGATAAGGACGGGGAGAGCACTCAGCAATTACCATCGGGGCAAAACAGACTCAACTCGAGGAAATTAATTCAATTTATTGCCAATTAACAACAGAGTAGGATGATGAGAAATAAGAACAAATCTAAAACCACCTTCCCCCCACCCTTCCCTTGTTCCTGGGCTCAACTTCACTCCTGATTTCTCTACCTTCCCCCCCCTCAAGTATGGGGAATGGGGGTTGTGGTCAGTTCATCATGCTTTGTCTCTGCCGCTCCTTCCTCCTCACACTCTTCCCCTGCTCCAGTGTGGGGTCCCTCCCACAGGCTGCAGTTCTTCACAAACTGCTCCAGTGTGGTTTCACAAGTCCTGCCAGGGCACACCCACCTGCTCTGGTGTGGGGTTCTCCACAGGCTGCAGGTGGATATCTGCTCCAGCATGGACCTCCATGGGCTGCAGGGGGACAGCCTGCCTCACCATGGTCTTCACTGGGGGCTGCAGGGGAATCTCTGCTCTGGCGCCTGGAGCACCTCCTCCCCCTCCTTCTTCACTGCCCTTGGTGTCTGCAGAGTTGTTTCTCTTGCATATTCTCACTTCTGTCTCCCAGCTGCTGTTGTGCAGCAGTTTCTACCCCTTCTTAAATATGTTCTCACAGAGGCGCTACCACTGTCTTGGAGCTGGCTGGAACTGGCTCTGTCCAGCATGGGGGCAGCTTCTGGTGCCTTCTCACAGAAGCCACCCCTGCAGCCCCCCTGCTACCAAAACCTTGACACGTAAACCCAATACAGCCATTCGCTACTTCAGTTAAATTATGAACCCGACAGCATTGTTTGGGAGTCACTTGGTACCAATACTCCACCGTTATTACTAATCTGCTCTGTTGCTGCCAAAAGCATGTTTCATCAACCTTAAATCAAATGGAAGGATTAGAAAGCATTAGTTAATATTATTAACTACAAATTGCAATAGTTTAATGGTTGTAAATTCCATTTTGACTCTTTCCAGTCCTACTTCAGCCCTGCATGAAAAATCCTTTGTGATTTCCCATATATTCAGGAGATGCATTACTACAGATACAGCATACTAAGCTTTCTCATCTATATTCTATATAAGATGGGGAAATAACATGATAAATTATTATGCTGTAATAACATCAAGTAGCCATGTGACTGTTCACTCAACTCCTGTTCAGATTTTGGGTAACACAGCTCATACTAAGGCCTGATGAATGCTGGGAGCAGCACCATTAGGTTGAAGCAAGGGCACCAGGTAGGCAGGACAGGTGAAAATAATTCTAACCTTTGATTATTCACAACATCCATACATATACATACTAGTGCTTACCAATGGCAGCCACCAGCTTGAGCAGCTGGAAGACTACTATGAACTTCATAGTATCCTTATCACCTTAGTAAAAATCTTAAAGCCTATGTGCTTATGGAGATGTGCAGACTTGTATTAGTAATGATTTAGAGGACCTCCTGTCCCCACATACATTGAGTAACATCCTGTTGTTTGAAAATTAAGATCATGAGTGGTTTTATTTTTTTTTTTTAAGAAGTAGTCAAGATGCCTATGGTTCTTAATTAGACAAACGAAGCTCTGAGTTGTTCCATTGGGTAATTATTTGACAACCAACCCTCTGTTAAATGTTGCCATTTTATGGACTGAGAAACAGTTACACAGCTAAGTGAATGCTTGCAAGAAACAAGAGCTGTGGTCCAAGATTCCAGCTAGCTTCCATCTGGTTTTGGCCCAAAGACAAAAGCTTTGGTGTGTAAGCAAAACTAAAATTAAGTACATCATCTCGTGGCAGAGTACTGGAGAAAGTGATGCAACCATCTTAGTTGCTTATGCTAAAGTATGTAAAGAATTAAAAAAAAAATAAAAATACTTGAATTCTTACTTTGTCATGCAATTCATCTGTTCTTCCAAAGTATTTCCAACACTCAGAGGAAAAGGTGCACACGTTTACAGGCCTGGAGTTATTTTGGACATGGTTCCAAAATGTTTATTTGAGCAAGTACATTTCAGAATGAAAGATGTATATGCAAGACAATGACCATCATTCTGCTAAGGAGAAAAAAAAATAATATCCAAGACAACTCATAATTTCCTTTTGAGATAGGATCAAGTTGAAGGCACTGAAAGATGCCTTTGTGTTAAGATGTAGTTCTGGGAAGAAAAATACTACTTCAGAATTTAGTTGTAAAAGTTTGCTCTTTTTTGTTGTTGTTGTTTTTAAATCAAATTGCTCTTTTTCAGTTTGGGGTTGTTTTTTTTTATGGTCTCTCTTACTGTTTTGAGTTTTTAAACTAAGAACCCTTAAGTTTCTATAATTGCAAGCCACAGAATCCTTCAAAGAAGTCAACATGAATGTAAATCTGAAAGATGATTGAGAAAACTGCAAATTAAATATGTCCTACATGTAGGGCATTCCTTGACAATCATTTTGAGGTAAAAGGCCTTGCAAATTACATTGTTTCTCATTGTATACAATATTTTATCAGAGAAACAAAATTCTCTTTGGCATCTGTATTAAGTGCTAGGGGAATAGAGAGAAATAGTGGACAATTAAAAAAATATTGATATCTGTGATAGTAATACTGCAGTAGTTATGCATCCAAATTAACCTGTATAATAAAAGTAATAGCATGATGTTGAAAGGACAATCCTTTGCACTGTTGCAATGTGATCACAAACCTAGTCATAACATTCATATCACTTATTTAAGATGCTAATACTTACTCATCCCCTTTGTATATACAAGTAGTAATTAACCTCAGACTGGAAGTCATAGCTTAAGATCAGGCTCTGAGTCAACTGTCAGATCTTTTGTTCAAGTGTCCCACTGACAGTAGCATGCTCTATCACAAGTAGCCCTGTTATAGTTTGAGAAAACCCATAACAATTTATTGTTGTTTAGACAATTATTCTATCACCCGATGACCCCTCCCCACCCGGAAAGGGGAATCAGGGAAAGCAAGGAAACACGAGGGTTGAAATATAAATAGATCTAATAGAATAAGACTAAATAATTAACAATAATACTAAAGAACCAGTATTAATCCTGACACTGATACAAGATATAAAGAATTATACTCAGCTGTGGGTTCAGTTAAGTTCACTCACACAGCTAAGATTTACATGCACTACGCGCAGCATCTGGAGCAACAGTGTGTGCCAGTAGCGACCTTGAGAGCAGGGGAGGAATGAGAAACATAAGTTACACATCCTGAAGCTCACCCTGACAAAAACAGAACACAGTCTGGGAACCGAAACTTGTCTTGGTAGCAGAGTACCTGTTATTGTGATAAGCTCAGTAGAAGGTAGAAAATATTTTTTAAGTCCATGACTGGGCATTACGAGGGGAGTGGGTTTGTGTCTTAGTGTATATAAGTTTCTCTGTGTAGCAATAAAGTAGATTTGCTTACTGCATGATCTGCGAGTCCGTGATTTCCTCATACGCCACACTCAGTCAATTATATCAGTAGGAAACTGTGCACTCCCAGCAGTGGACAGTCCTGTGTCGCTCAGCCCAGGACATTCCACCCCTTATTTCATACCATATATATGTCACACTCCAGTTACTGTTATATTT
Source organism: Numenius arquata (assembly GCF_964106895.1). NCBI lineage: Eukaryota > Metazoa > Chordata > Aves > Charadriiformes > Scolopacidae > Numenius > Numenius arquata. The sequence goes on along the minus strand of NC_133615.1, from coordinate 20,004,543 downwards.
ATCTTCTAATATATATACACATACACACAAATATAATCCTCTAAAGCTATGAACTATTCCTCTAAAAGGTCCACTGAATTTCTTTAGTCCAAAACTGTGAGTTCCATCTATCCTAATAGTCTTTTAGGGTAGAAACAAGTGATGTGGCATTCACTCAGTTGTCAGATCAGGACCAGGCCTCAATACAGGATGACAGATGGTTGGAGTTGGGCGCAGCAATGTAATGTGTTGTGCTCACGGCTAGCATATTCTCTGTCACTGGACGCCATTCAATGAAGCTGACGCTGGTTCCATTACCACTACGTTATCCTGAAAAACACTTATTGAACACTGTTAGTATTATGTAACAATTAACACCATACTATTTAAATTAAGGATTCTCAGCCAAAATCACATCTCCTAAAGGTACACATCGAACCTCTCCGTTGATTCAGAAAATGAATGGTTAAAGGTTGTTAGTGTGAATTTAGTACAGCTTGGCAAAGAACAGAGCTCGGAGCCCAGCATTCCAAGATAAAGAAATGGCCTTGTGTATAAGATAGCGGGAACAGCCTGCATGCTAAGGAGGAACCCAACTGTCTGGGTAAAGTGTCCATCTGGTCGGGACCAGTTTTGCGGTTTGGGGTCCAGCCAGCCCAGCATTCTAGGACAAAGGTGAAGGTACATGGTGAGGAAGACTGCGAGCCTTCCTCCAGAAGACCCCGGCCCACGACCACCAGGCGACAGTGCGCATGCGGCAAGGGGAGGAGATTTATGATAATGAGTTCCTAGAAATAATTAGAATAGTAACGCCTTTTCTTAGAATCAATTATAATAACCCAGCCCACCTTAATGAATATGTATGCTTTTCATCATAAATAGATGCTTGTTTTACAACCCGGTGTGCAAGTTTGGAGGAGCGATCCCCCTTGCACCCGGCGCCGCAATAAACATACCTGCTTTATAACTCTCTGCGAGTTGTAAGGTTTGTTTCTGCGCGTCAATTTGGCGACCCAGATGGGACCCCCTCTGTCCGGCTGCGGGACCTGCTGAGGACGGGACTCCTCTGGGCGCCCCCGAGATTTCTCGGAAGGACTCCCCAACTCATCCAGATCACCGCGGGGACAGACAAGGACCATCTATTGTGGACCAGGTATGTTTAGGGTTTCTTAAGGGGGACCTGTAAGTCGTGAGGAGACGTCCTACGCGTGGTAAAGAGTCGGCGTACTCGCCCCGGGGTATGCTCAAGCTTGGGCTAACGGTTGGTGTGGGATCCCTCGGTTTCGGGTTTTTGTGTTAGTATGTGGAATTGTAATACTGTTGGTTACTTGTTGTATTTGTCATAAGGTACCGCTATCGTGTTATTGTCTGATATAAGGTGGAAATTGTTGTATGAGTGAAATGAGTGATTGAGACGCGGCACTGCTGCGGAGCGAGTGCGGAGTTCCGATCCGCGGTTCCGTGTTCTCCGCGAGGAGAGCGGCCGGAGACGAACGAAGCGTATGACAGACTGTAAAGAAGCATTGTGTGAACCTAATATTGAGAATATTAAGTGGCAGTGTCTTGGACATTCAGATAACGTTTGTGATCCTATTTTTATCTTAAAGTGCTTTGCTTGTAATACAGAGGTTTGGGTAGATCAGGAGGACGATTTTTGGTGTTCACAGTGTGGTAGCTGGACTGAGTGGGAAAAGATCGAGCAGGCGGGAGAGTTGAAACAAGTGATCTGTGGAGACATAGCCTACCCCTGGAGATAAAGGTAGCGACAGGGATATAGCTGTACCGTTTCCCGGGAGGGAAACAAGAATAACACCCAGGTGACACACGGAGATCAGGGTCACCTCTTAACCAAGGGGGTAAGGAGGACATAAAATGGGCAATAATCAAGGGGGCGAGATACTGAAAAAGAGTCCCCTAGGGTGTATTTTAGCACACTGGAAGGAGATCGGGGGCTCACCAGGTGGCAGCGTGGACAAGAAAACCTTAATTAAATATTGTAATCAGTGGTGGCCCCTTTACAAGTTAGATGATCAAGAGAAATGGCCCTTTAACGGGACCCTTAATTACAATACTATATTACAATTAATGCTATTCCTTAGAAGGGAAGGAAAGTGGGATGAAGTCACATATGCGGACATGTTTTTCACCCTTCGGAACCACCCAGAGTACCAACGGGACTGCGGGCTATTACCTCCACAAGACCCGATGGTATTAGCCTTAGAGAAAGAAAGAAGGGAAGAAATGAAAGCAAATATAAAAAGATATTGTTCGGCCTGTAGCATAGGGCAGAGATGCACAAAGCCTGAAAAGATTCGGGGTTTTAAAGAAGAGGATTTTCTTGAAACTTACTTACCACCGGTTAAGGTAATGGGAGACCGTTGGGAGGTAAAGTTTTCCCAAGGAGACGGAGAAACTGATTCCAGAACCCCACCTGATAGCCCGGTATCGTCCCGTACCCGGAAGGGAACAGGGCGAGCAGTGATTCAGGCACCCTTAAGGGAAGCCGTGGGTCCAGAAGGACCACCTGTATTGATAAAAGTCCCTTTTTCCTCATTTGATTTAGAAACCTGGAAGAGCGTGGCGAAGAATTATCGGAATGATCCCGTAGGGGTCACTAAACATTTTCAGTTTCTGGTAAAGCAGCACAATCCTGACTGGGGTGATGTCCAGTTATTATTAGATCACCTGACAGAAACTGAGAAACAACTGGTTTTGAAAGCTGCTCAAGATATAGCCACGGACCACCTGAGAGATTCAGGAAGAGACATTAAAGACTATTTCCCCTTGCAGGACCCTCATTGGGACCCAAATAGGAGCATTCACTTGGAAGCATTACACGGTTATAGAAATTGGGTTATAAGAGGGATGGAGAGGGCTATCCCGAAAGCTATTAACTGGTCAATGCTGTATGCTGTAAGACAAGGGCCGAAGGAGAGTCCCTCAGAGTTTTTGGATAAATTACGAGATGCAATGAGATGCTACACCCCCTTGGACCCTGGATCAGAGATAGGAATCCAGCAGTTAGTGTCTCTCTTTATAGGGCAGTCTGCTAGTGATATCCGAAGGAAGCTGCAAAAACTAAGAACAACTGAAAGTAGAAATCTAGAGACTCTGTTAGATGAGGCATGGAGAGTATTTAACAACCGAGAAGAAGAGGATAGGAGAAAGGACAAACGGGCACTAGTAGCAGCACTACAAGGGGGGGGGTGAAATAAGAAATGAGAACTTTAGGAAACCATTAGAAAGAGATCAATGCGCATGGTGTAAGCAGAAAGGGCACTGGAAGAATGAGTGTCCAAAGAGACGAAAAGAAAAAACTCAGGCCCATTTTAAAGGAGATTGACGGGGACCTGGGGAATCCTAACTAAATTGGTACCTGAATTGGCATGGTTTACCGTCTTGGACCTAAAGGATGCCTTTTTCTGCTTGCCTCTGAGCCTAGAGAGCCAACTTTTATTTGCATTCGAATGGGAAAACCCAGAATCTGGAAGGAAAACACAGCTTACATGGACTGTGCTACCACAGGGCTTTAAAAATAGCCCAACACTTTTTGGAAATCAGCTAGCCAAAGATTTAGAACAGTGGAAACGCCCACCTGGGACAGGAGTGGTATTGCAGTATGTGGATGATATGTTACTCGCCACTGACACCAGAGAAACATGCCTAGAATGGACTGTGAGCCTGCTAAATTTTCTTGGACTTAATGGCTATAAAGTTTCTCCACAGAAGGCACAGATAGCCCAGCAGCAAGTGACCTATCTGGGATATGAAATAACCGCAGGCCAACGGACACTAGGGAAGGAGAGGAAAGAAGCCATCTGCCAGACACCTCGACCACAGACGCCTAAGGAACTTCGGACCTTTCTAGGGATGACAGGATGGTGTCGTCTCTGGATATATAACTACGGACTCTTGGTAAAGCCGCTATACGAGTTATTAAAATCTGACTCAAAGAATATTGTGTGGAATAAGGAAGCGGACAGAGCCTTCCATCAGTTAAAAAAGAGGTTGATGGAAGCACCTGCCCTGGGATTACCCGATACTACTAAACCTTTCTGGTTGTTTTCCTATGAAAAACAAGGAATGGCCTTAGGAGTCCTAGCTCAGAATCTGGGACCCTATCGAAGGGCGGTGGCATACTTCTCTAAACAGCTCGACAGAGTAAGTAAAGGGTGGCCTAGCTGTCTCCGAGCAGTGGCAGCAGTGGTAATAAACATCCAAGAGGCCCGTAAGTTCACCCTAGGCCAGAAAATCACAGTTATGGTATCACATACCATCTCAGCAGTACTGGAAGTAAAAGGGGGGGCATTGGCTTTCACCTCAGAGGTTTCTTAAGTACCAGGCTATCCTGATAGAGCAAGATGATGTAGAAATAACAGTAACTAATATTGTCAATCCAGCCTCTTTCCTCAGCGGAACCGAAGGAGAATCAGTGACCCATGACTGCTTGGAAACAATCAAGGCTGTGTACTCCAGTCGACCAGACCTGAAAGAAGAACCATTGGAAGATGCAGAGGATTCCTGGTTCACCGACGGGAGCAGCTTCATTCAACAGGGGATATGCAAAGCTGGCTATGCGGTAACCACCACAGAGAAGGTAATAGAATCCAAAGCCCTGGCCCCAAATACATCAGCCCAAAAGGCTGAGATTATAGCACTAACCCGAGCGCTGGAATTAGCCAAAGGAAAACGGATAAATATCTGGACAGACTCCAAATATGCTTTTGGGGTTGTGCATGCTCACAGGGTGGTCTGGAGAGAAAGAGGACTCTTATCTACACAAGGGAAACACATAAAACATGCTGAAGAAATTCTCAAGCTCTTAGATGCAGTATTACTGCCTACCAAAGTGGCTATCATGCACTGCAAAGCTCACCAAAAAGGGAACACCACTATGGAACTGGGCAACGCACTGGCGGACCGAGAAGCCAAAAGAGCAGCAGAGATGGGTAATGCAGAGGTACAATCCTTGGTCCCAGATGGTAAGATACAAATTGACAATGAACCTAAATATTCTAGGGACGATCACAAATTGATCAAAGACTTAAATGGGAAAATTGAAGGGAAATGGGCCAGAACCCCACAGGGAAAAATAATAGTGCCTTTCTCATTACTATGGGCTGTAGTCATGGCAGAACATAGGAAATCCCATTGGGGAACAGAGGCACTTTACAGATACCTGAGTAGGCTAATATGTGCTCGGAATCTATATGCCACTGTCAAACAAGTCACTCAGCAGTGTGAGGTATGTTTACAGAACAACCCTAGGACAGGTCCCAGAGTCCAGTTTGGCCAAATAGGGAAGGGAAACTATCCGGGACAACAATGGCAAATTGATTTTTCAGAACTTCCAAGAAAAGGGGGGTTTCGATACCTATTGGTGTTAACTGATACCTTTTCAGGATGGCCAGAGGCGTTTCCCTGCCGAACCAATAAAATGAGAGAAGTGGTTAAAGCGTTGTTGCAAGAAATTATACCAAGATTTGGGGTTCCCGCAGTAATTTCCTCGGACCGAGGATCTCATTTCACTGAAAAGGTTGTTTCAAAAGTAAGCAGATTATTGGGTATGGATTGGCAACTTCACACCCCATACAACCCACGATCGAGTGGTCAGGTAGAAAAGATGAATCGTTGTAAAGCTAGGCCAGGAAGCTAACTTGGCCTGGCCTCAGTCATTACCATTAGCCCTTCTCAGGATAAGAACAAAACCCAGAACCAAAGAAGGTTTGAGCCCCTTCGAAATACTCTATGGGAGACCATATAGTGTACAAGACGGGACATCCACAGAGCTGGGGAATGGAATATTGACAGATTACATGATAAATTTACAAAAACAGCTCCGAGAGGTAGAAAAACTGGTTCTGGGAACAAGAGCTCGTGGGCTGGATGGACCAGTACACGAGATCGAACCTGGGGATTATGTATATGTCAAGTCTTTTACAGATTCACCACTGAAGCCAAAGTGGGAAGGTCCCTTCCAGGTACTGCTGACCACTCACACAGCCATAAAGATTAAGGAACAAGCCGCTTGGATCCATTGGACTCGCGTCAAGAGGGCTCCAGAACCCCAATGGACATCAACGCAGGCCGGACCCCTGAAACTTCGCCTCCAACGAAAAGATGGACATTAGTAACATTGATAGTCGTCAACATGCCGGGACTTTGTATTTCAGGGGGAGGGACATGGGATATGAATACATATACACGAAGTCTGGAAACATTGGTAAGGGCTACTAATCTGTCAGATTGTTGGGTATGTACTACCCTACCCAAAGGAGAAATGAAATTGCCTCTATATGGGGTGGCAGCAAGCAATTGGAACTGTGCCAACGGAACCTGGCCCAAATTTTGGGCAAGAGGGGGAAATGAGTTGAACGGGTATTGTGAGTACGATGATAATATCTAACCCTTAGGACCCAGATTTGATTTACAAGTGTTGAAAGAAGAGCTTGTTGTATTAATTAGCAGTAACAATTGTACCTGGGAACCTCGTGGTTACCTAACTTGGCTTGGCTTAAACAACTGTTTATCTTTCTAGTAGCAATACTTGTGTTAGGAATTTTAGTGTGTGCATTAACTAGATGTCTTATGTGTTGTACCAGGGGGGCCAAAGACGAATACATTCAATGGAAGAAGCATCAGCTCCGTGAACAAGTGGAGTCAGGGAAGTATTTTAGAAATCAGATGGAGAAGGAGAGTGTGTTACAGGCAATTGTAAAAGAATTTACAAAGGTGAAAGAAAAGGGGGGACTTGATTCAGAAAATGAATGGTTAAAGGTGGATTTAGTACAGCCTGGCAAAGAACAGAGCTCGGAGCCCAGCATTCCAAGATAAAGAAATGGCCTTGTGTATAAGATAGCGGGAACAGCCTGCATGCTAAGGAGGAACCCAATTGTCTGGATAAAGTGTCCATCTGGTCGGGACCAGTTTTGCGGTTTGGGGTCCAGCCAGCCCAGCATTCTAGGACAAAGGTGAAGGTACACGGTGAGGAAGACTGCGAGCCTTCCTCCAGAAGACCCCGGCCCACGACCACCAGGTGACAGTGCGCATGCGGCAAGGGGAGGAGATTTATGATAATGAGTTCCTAGAAATAATTAGAATAGTAACGCCTTTTCTTAGAATCAATTATAATAACCCAGCCCACCTTAATGAATATGTATGCTTTTCATCATAAATAGACGCTTGTTTTACAACCCGGTGTGCAAGTTTGGAGGAGCGATCCCCCTTGCACCCGGCGCCGCAATAAACATACCTGCTTTATAACTCTCTGCGAGTTGTAAGGTTTGTTTCCGGGCGTCACCGTTCTCCTGCATCACCCACCAAATATGACCTGGTCCTTCAGCAAAAGCAACCCCACAAGTGGGTTTGCCTTCACCCGAGGCTGGCCTAACCCAGACTGTTTTTCCCAACATATTCTTTACATGCACCACAGGGACCTTATCCCCTTCTACAGTAGGTAAAGGCTCTGAGTGAGCAGGACCAGCTCGGCTGACAGTTCCCCTGGTGTTGACTAACCAGGTGGCTTTTGCTAAATGTTCATCCCATTTTTTAAATGTTCCAGCGCTCGTCACTTTCAGTGTAGTCTTCAGTAGTCCATTGCATCGTTCCACTTTCCCGGCAGCTGGTGCGTGGTAGGGGATGCGATATATCCACTCAATACCATGCTCTTTAGCCCAGGCATCTATAAGATTATTTTGGAAATGAGTCCCATTGTCTGACTCAATTCTCTCTGGAGTACCATGTTGCCACAGGACTTGTCTTTCAAGGCCTAAAATAGCATTACGGGCAGTGGCATGAGACACAGCATATGTTTCCAGCCATCTTGTGGTTGCTTCCACCATTGTAAGCACATAGTGTTTTCCCTGGCAGGTTTGTGCAAGGGAGATATAGTCAATTTGCTAAACCTCCCTATACTTATACTTCAGCCACCGTTCTCTGTACCACAAAGGTTTTGATCATTTGGCTTGCTTAATTTCAGCATGTTTGACATTCATAGGTGACCTGTGAAATAGTGTCCATAAGTCAAATCCCCCCCTCAGTCACGAGCCCATCTATATGTTGCATCTCTTCCTTGATGACTTGAAGTGTCATGGGCCCACCGAGCTAAAAACAATTCACTTTTACGTTGCCAGTCCAAGTCTACTTGGGGCACTTTAATCTTAGCAGCCTGTTTTGTTGTTCCTCAGTCGCCCGACTCTTAGGTATATGGGCATCTACATGTCGTACCTTCACAGACAGCTTTTCTAATCGGACAGCAATATCTTGCCACAAGTCAGCAGCCCAGATGGGTTTACCTCTGCGCTGCCAGTTGCTCTTCCACTGCTTTAACCAGCCCCATAAAGCATGCCCTGCCATCCATGAGTCAGTATAAAGTAAAGCACTGGCCACTTCTCTCAGCAATATCTAAAGCCAACTGGATGGCTTTCACATCTGCAAACTGACTCGACTCACCCACTCCCTCAGTCGCTTCTGCGACTCGTCGAATAGGACTCCACACAGCAGCTTTCCACCTTCGCTGGTTTCCTATAATACAACAAGATCCATCAGTGAACAGCATGTATTGCCTCTCATTTTTCGATAACTGATTACATGGTGGGGCTTCCTCAGCCTGCACCACTCTCTCCTCTGGGGATCCTCCAAAATCTGTGCCTTGTGGCCAATCCATGATTACCTCCAGAATTCCTGGACGATTGGGGTTCCCTATTCGAGCTCACTGAGTAATTAGTGCTACCCACTTACTCCACGTTGCATCAGTTGCGTGATGTGTGGAAGGAGTCTTCCCTTTAAACATCCAGTTCAACACTGGCAACCGAGGTGCCAGGAGAAGCTGTGCTTCAGTACCAATTGCCTCTGAAGCAGGTCGAACCCCTTCATATGCCGCTAATATCTCTTTCTCAGTGGTGGTATAGCGATCCTCTGATCCTCTATATGCTCGACTCCAAAACCCTAGGGGTCAGCCTCAAGTCTCTCCAGGTGCTCTTTGCCAGAGACTCCAGGTAGGGCCATTCTCCCCAGCTGCGGTGTACAGCACATTTTTTACATCTTGTCCTGTCCGGACTGGCCCAAGGGCTACTGCATGAACAATCTCCCGTTTAATCTGCTCAAAGGCTGACTGCTGCTCAGGGCCCCATTTAAAATCATTCTTCTTCCTAGTCACTTCATAGAGAGGGCTCACAATCTGACTGTAACCAGGAATATGCATTCTCCAGAAACCCACAACGCCTAAGAAGGTTTGTGTTTCCTTTCTGTTAGGAGGTGGTGACATAGCTGTTATTTTGTTAATCACATCCATTGGGATCTGGCAACGCCCATCTTGCCACTTAATTCCTAAAAACTGTATCTCCTGTGCGTGTCCCTTGACCTTACCTCATTTGATGGCAAAACCGGCTTCCAGGAGGATCTGAATTACCTTCTCCCCCTTCTCAAACACTTCTTCTGCTGTGTTACCCCATATAATGATGTCATCAATGTATTGCAGGTGTTCTGGAGCTCCACCTTTCTCCAGTGCAGTCTGGATCAGTCCATGGCAAATAGTAGGGCTGTGTCTCCACCCCTGGGGCAGTTGAGTCCAGGTGTACTGGACACCCCTCCAGGTGAAAGCAAACTGTGGCCTGCACTCTGCTGCTAAAGGAATAGAGAAAAAGGCATTAGCAATGTCAATTGTAGTACACCACTTAGCTTCTTTTGACTCCAGTTCATAGTGAAGTTCTAACATATCTGGGATTGCAGCACTCAATGGTGGTGTGACTTCATTCAAGCCACGACAGTCTACTGTCAATCTCCATTCCCCATTAGGCTTTCGCACTGGCCATATGGGACTATTAAAGGGTGAGCGAGTCTTACTGATCACCCCTTGGCTTTCCAGCTGACGAATCAGCTTCTGAATAGGGAGCAAAGAATCTCGGTTAGTGCGATATTGTCGCCTATGCACCATTGTAGTAGCAATGGGCACATTGTTCCTCGATCCTCAGCAGCCCTACAATAGAAGGGTCCTCTGACAGGCCAGGCAAAGTAGACAGTTGCACAGCTTTCTCCATCTCCACCGCCGCTACACCAAATGCCCACTGGTACCCCCTCGGGTCCTTAAAATACCCTTTCCTGAGGTAGTCTATACCAAGGATACATGGTGCATCCGGGCCAGTCACAATGGGGAACTGTTCCCATTTATTCCCAGTTAGGCTCACTTCAGCCTCCAGTACAGTCAGGTCTTGAGATCCTCCTGTCACTCCTGCAATAGTGACGGATTCTTCCCCTGTATGACTCGATGGCATTAGGGTGCACTGTGCACCAGTGTCCACCGGGGCCCTATACTTTTGTGGTTCTGATGTGCCAGGCCATCGAATCCACACAGTCCAATACACTCGATTATCCCTCTCCTCCCCCTGGCTGGAGGCAGGGCAACCCTAGCTTTGACTAGAGGGCCCACCACTTCCATCCGTGACAGTTGCATGTCGTAAATCAGGCTCCGAAGCCCATCTCTGCCTTCTGGGGGACTTTTCTCTGGAAACTGGAGCAACACTTCTCCTGGAAGAACCCCTCCTGGGGGGTGTTTTACTCCGCAACTCACATACGTGTGTCTGTAAAGCTGAAGTAGGTTTTCCATCCCAATTCCTCATGTTTTCTCCCTGATTACGCAGGGTAGACCACAGGATGTGTCGTGGTGTGCTTTGTTTCTCTCGACCAGGTTTAGTAGGGGAGCGTTTGTCCCCAGCTGAGACATTGGCCTTGCCAAATGATTTCTTCAGCACTGAAACACTGGCCTGTGGGGCAGAAAGAAGATTATTTGCATAATGCTGCATTCGAGCATCCATATCACCCACCGTCGGTGCCTCATCATCTGTCCAGCAAAATAATGCCAATACATTAGCATATGCTGCTGGTGCACTCAGTACCCATTTGCGCCAAACGGGTTCAGTAATTTGGAGTGCATCTGGATCTAATGATGTCTGCAGGTCGTCCAAGTCACTGAAAATCATCTCTCGCACAGCTATTTCCCTCAGATTCTTAACACCTCTCTCAATAGTTGTCCACTTGGATGGCTGGTACATGATATCATCCCTATAGGGATACCTGCTTCTCACGCTTAACAGGAGTCACCTGGTCTTCCAAGAGCTCTGTCAATACCTGATTCTCTAGCCAATGGTCCCAGCTACTTGGCTTCTCTACCATCTAAGTACAAACTATCAGCATCCCAGCATCGGAGCAGCCAAGTAACCACTTGCTCACCTTCCTGACGGCTGTAATCCTTACTTATGTCTCGCAGCTCAGTTAGGGTTAATGATCAAGTAGTTTCCTCTGTTACTGTATTGCCTGATGTCCCTGGTTGACCATTGTCATCTGATGCTACAGCACGCTTCCTCTTATGTACAGGGTTGACTGACACTGGCACTGATTGAGTCTGTAGATCAGCTGCATCATCCATTACCAAGGTTGAAGTAGATTCAGTACTTGGTGCAGCTGCAGGTCTTGTCATGAGAGCCATCAGGGTCTGGATAAGATCAGGGGCTGTCGGGAGGGATGGTGAGGTCTGCACAGGTGCGATGTCCATCGCGGGGGCCAGCGGGGTCTGCATGGGTGTGATGTCAGTCGTGGGGGTCGGCAGGGTCTGCACGGATATAGTGGTTGTCGTGAGGACTGGTGGTGTCTGCAAGGGCGCAATGCCTGCTGTAGGGGCCTGCGGGATCTGCGCGGGCACAATGACTGGGGGGGCAGCAGGGTCTCGGGGACTGGCGGAGTCTGCACGGGCGCAACGTCTGCTGCAGGGTCCAGCGCGGTCTCTACAGGAGCAATATCTGTCAGGGGGCCGGCGAAGTCTCTATCAGATGCTTCCCTCTACCACAGATGCAGCCCATAAAAAGAACAAGCCCGCAAAAATTAACAACATAAGCATGATGACCAAAACATTCCAAGGGTATTTCAAACTCTCAAAAAACTGTTACTATTGACACTACCGGAACATACAAATCCTCAAGAGATATCTTCCCCCTCGCTAAATGGCCTGTAATATAACCCAAGGTGTAATTATGCGCAATGCCCAAAAAGGGGCTCCCGCCATCCCGAGAGGAGTCTGACCGTGGCGATTTGTGAGATGCAATTACATAAGTGACAAAAACTGGAACAAATGCAAAAGACCCGATAACATAGCAAAATACTGCCACACAAAATAACAAGGCAATGTTTTTAACTTCACATTTAGAAATGATAAGGTGCCCTAAACCAATGAGAAATGGCAACAAACTCTTGCACCACTCCCATAGCTGCCCACATACGGCTACACAGAGATATCAGAGAACTCTGTCTACAGTCCTTTGAAGCAACTCCAACAGATCCATAATGACTGTTTTACAAATCCAATCAAATCTGTTTACAACTTCAAACCTTCAGAACTCTCAAATTCAGGCCTCCCAGCACTATTTGAATTAAGCTCAAACTATCACGTTAAGTACCAAGGTCGTTAAGATACCACCTTTGGCACCAAATTTGTTATGGTTTGAGAAAACCCATAACAATTTTTTGCTGTTTAGACAATTATTCTATCACCTGATGACTCCTCCCCACCCAGAAAGGGGAATTGAGGAACACAAAGAAACACAAGGGTTGAAATACAAATAGATCTAATAGAATAAGACTAAATAATTAACAATAATACTAAAGAACCAGTATTAATCCCGATACTGATAGAAGATATACAAGAATTATACTCAGCCAATGATATCAGTAGGAAGCTGTGCACTCCCAGCAGCAGACAACAAATGTGGGACACTGCGAGCACTACGGCTTTGGGAGGAAAGGAAGGCCTCAGGGTTCTGGCACCGGGGCAAGGAGTTCTCTGGACCACCGCCATCAAGGGAGAGAGACCTACGCAGTAAACTTTTCTGATTTATATTGAATGTGACGTTCATGGTATGAAATAATCCTGTTGGCCAGCCTGGATAAAAAGCCCAGGCCTTGCTCCTCCTTGTCCCTGCACCTGGCAAGGCTCGAAAACACTGAGACCTTGAATCCCACACAGTCTAGCTGGCTATAAGGGAAATATTTTCACAAATTTAGTCACTGGAGTCTTCTAAAAGTGCAGTTTTCCCAAGCATTAGAAGAGAAATTAGTCCCGTGTTGCTCAACCCAGGACAATCCCACAACAGAATGGGAGTGGGGAGGGCTATTTGAAAGAAGACAAAAACAAAACTCCCCCCCAGTCACTGGTGTACTCATGTCTTATAGCCAACAGGAACTGATCTCTCTTCTAATCAACTTGGTCTCTACACACCTCCACTGCTGTCAACAGCTATTCCATGGCCTTGTCCTCTTTCTGGAGGCAGAAATCCAAGTCCTTAGTTAAGCAGACTTCAGCCAAGTATGCAGCAATTAATTTCTACCATAAATTTTATTATGAATTAACTTAGTAGTTATATCATGACAATGCATTTTATTGAATTTAATCATTACAATACAGAATCTACCTGTGCAAGACGTATGTAATTGGCTAGATTGTCTATATGTTACTGACCAACTATTAAATATTGGAAGTGAACATAAAATGTTCAAATCAACATGGGCGGATTTTGTCCAGAGAGCTACTACTGTTAGTTTCATACTTTCACTTTAGAGACTCCTGTATCAGGAAGTTATAAAAACTGAAGAACAGGCCTCTAAACAGTTTGCATTGTCACCCCATAAAAGCTAGATAAAATTAGACTAAGACCACTGCAAGATTTGGTTCAAGGTCTTGAATAATTTTAATTTATTTTTAGTTTAGTCCCCTTTTTATTCAGATTATTGATAAACACAAGTCATGAGAATGACTTATTTTCAGTTCAGGCAAACCTCCTCTGTCTACATTTATCTGCCCCCAAGCAGCATGAAACATCTAAACTGAATTGACCTTAACTTATCCAAAGATCATTTCCATTCAGATAAAATGAAAATCCTCCTTATTCAAGAGACTCCAAAACTTACATATGTGAACCAGAAGTGCCCTACTGAATCAGGCAAAACACAAACTGAACATGAAATTTTCATCTTTTGTTAAAAATTGGAATACAACATCTATATTTAAACAACTTTATTAACGTAGCCAAGCAGTGATTAACATTCACATCTATGATGTCACATCATACAAATGTAAATACAAAATTACTACAGTACAATATATATTTCTCTGCATGATCCAAAATATTTGGTGGCCCCAAAAACTCTTTAAAATTCAGCAGTTTTTCAAAAATTAAAACCATATTCTATTTAAAATGAAGTTCTGTTAGCAAACAGGCAGACAAGAAATATCACTCAATTTAGTGCAGTTTGAGAGGTTGCAGGAGGGTATGTTTCAAGGAAAAATTCCAACATTGTCACACAACAGTTTTAAAGCTTTCAAGCAAAACTCATACAACCTAAGTCGTCAGCAGAAAGATCAGTCATCTTTCATTTTAAACTATTTTATATATTGCATCCAATTAAAAATTTTAGAAGTGTTTAAGTCAGACATACCTATCTCTTCCCATGAAAAAAAGATAGCATTACACTGGAAATTTCAACAGCTAAATGAACCTGCTTATACCCATCTTTTTTTCTCTAATCACCATTCCTGCAAAAAAATCACCTAGGCTTTCTCAGTTTTGTTGCTCACCCAAAGTAAAGAATTAGATACCTAAGATGAAAGTAGCACAATAGAACCAGCTTATAGAAAAGTGATACTATACTATAAGTACTGAATTATCTGAGATGTTGATTTAGCTTACTTAAAAAGTATACCGTAACACCACACAGGGATTCATCTTTTATAGAGTCATTTTAACTTCCCTCACATAAATACATTCAAGTAAGTAACATTATTTTAGCAGAAAACACTCTACAAGGCAAGCAACAAGAGTACTCATCTCAGAGTTTCCCATTTAAACTAATTATCTAAAACTGGCTTGCTCCAACCATTAAGTACAAAGAACAAGCATCAGTGGCAGACAAAAAAAAAAGTTTCTATTGGAGAAAAATACTTAGTAGACTGATAGATACAAGTCATTCTGGCGAATGCATAGGTGAGTGAAATACATGGCTACTGATCAAGCTTTATTTACTCAAGGTGAGGTTACTGGAAATACATAATATATCACAAATATGTATGCAAACTACATCAGCATCTATCTGAAATAACTGCAGGATGTTTTGCAATTTACAGCAGTCATTTCACTGTAGAGCTTAACCTTTATCCAAGATAATAAGTTACTCTTTAGACCCTATATAGAAGCTTTATGCATTTATCCTCATGAAAGAGAACAGTAATTGCTTCAATACTATAAGTTGTAACTTCTTTCCTTGACAAAATCTGAAACAAAAGATTTCCAATATAATGTTACATTTAAAGCCTTTTTCAAGAAATATTTTAGTTGTTTGAATATGGATGCATTCTCCTCAAGGGAAGAATGTTTTTGCACCTTAATCTATTAATACATTCAATATGAATAAAATAGGTGAAGCAAAAGTCATTATTGTCCAGTAGTAGAAGGTTAGAGTAAATTTAAGACAGAGGAGGTGCCTAATCTGAAATACATAAACTAATATAATTAAGACACATTTTTATAAGCATGTGTTCTGAACAAAAATGGTACAAGAGTATTCACCTGAGATAAAGCTAGTATTTGAATATTTCTAAGTAGCAATGAGTTTCACTTGAGGAAAGCAATTTGAAGCTTTAAAATATAAATTTTACTATTATACAATATATGCAGTTTAAGTAATTAAGATTGATGCTAACATAAAAGTCCTAAAAAAATAAATCACAGTGTATCAATATTGTTAGTTACAAAACTTATGCTACTTCATAACTTCCAAAAATTATAATGATTATAAATTTTAAACCCATTCTTCCAAAACTGATCTTCCAAAACTGAGTACAAGCTTTAAGGAGCAATAAACTAAAGCAGAAGAATTAGCTTATTAGAATTTAAATATATACATATTCACTGATTTGGAAAATAATCAAGCTTTGGAAAAAAATTTACAAATTTGATTATTTTTGCTTGCACTGCTTAAAATAATGAAGTATTCTAATCTTTTTTCCTAAATGAAAAGTGCTGTTTCCTGAATGTGTAATGAAAAAAATTTAGTATTGAACTTCTAATTTAACAGCAATTTAGAACTGCTGAAAAGATGCATTTTATAAGGATTTTAAATACCCTTTCTGTTACCAACTTAGGCTGATCAGCAGCTTTTCTTCACTCTCTGAATCCTTCAAAAAGGGAATCTCAAAACAGGAAAAAGGCATATATAAAAACAGTAAACACTGACCTCCTGAGGTTCCTAAAACAAAAATATTCAAGTAGAAAATCTACACCACTACTTAAGCAGCAGCTATTTCTGTAGTTTAGCAGACTAACAGCACTTTATTCAGTGTGTAAGGAGCAAATGAAGCTGTGCTTTTAGCATGCCAAGAGGCAGAAACACTGGAATGTAACAAACTTACAATTCTACCAGTATAAACATTCAGTCAACAGTCAAGAACTGTCAAGACTACACCACAGGAATTAAAATGCTTTTTATATATCCCATGATGCAATAATTGAATTAATGTTAATACAGATTCAGAACTTTTCTTACCTCAGATTAAACCCTAAATGGCTTCTGCAAATCTCTGCACTATATTATACATTAGGAATATGGTTAATTTGCTTTAAAATATACCATGAGAGAACTTACTGATACAAAAGACTATTTTGTCAGTACTGTTTATTTCTGCCCTAATTATTTTCCTTGCTGTTATACCAGATCAGTTCACATCTGTACAAATACCTATTAAAATACTATGTACAAAAGTGGTATCCTAAGCTAATCTGAGGTGGAGTGGCCTTAATTTGTTAAAGGGGCTTTCTGAAGTTTAAAAAGTTTAGTTAAACTCAGATTCTAGCTGTAATGCTACAGTATTATTTGGGTAGGTTTTCTATTGTACAAGTTTTTTAATGTAATTTCTCTGAAACTTCTCCCTAATGTTCAAACACACTCAAAGTTAAAGCAAGTTTGCATCTAAAATAATATCCAACCTCGCTAAATTTTAAAGATTTTTCCTTCTTCTTCCAGAACTTGGTTTTAAAGTTTTTTTTTAGTGACTGAAACTATTACTAATTTGCTTCAGTGATATTAGTCAAGAAGGAATTTTGTATTTGGTACCAAAGCAATGTAATTTGAAAGCAAGTTATCACATGGAATTTTGACAAAATTGAATAAATACTATGTACTAGCATTACTGAATGTATTTCATACAGTACATGTCCAAACTATTCTTCAGGCATAATCCATTCAAATTTGCAAAGACAAAAAAAAAAAAAAAAAAAGGCAGGGGGGAGAATGGGACACATTTAAAACGTGCATGCTATCATGCATAGAAAAAAACCCAAAACTCTTTAAACAGCATTTGTAAGTCCACACTCATACAGCTCAAACTTCAGTGCAATAGCTAAATCATTTAACACTCAAAGAACAGAACCATGCAAAGAGCAGCAAGTTCTTAAAACAAACAAACAAAACCACAAGACCCCCAAACAAACAAAAAACCAAAAACCCCACAAACAACAAAACACCAAAAAACCCACTAAACTGTTATCCAATATCCAATTTTGCAATGCAAAGGTGAGAAACTAAATCTATAAAAAGGCTGTTACAGCTTAGTTTTGTTTTGCAGGTTAATTATGCAGCACTTGAAAAAAGGAAAGGTGCAGCTTCACCTCTGACCAGCAGAGGTAAAAATCTCTCCATTTTCCTTTATCATCATGGGATCCTCTTTAGGCAATCTAAATTAATAAAGACTTGCCACTTTCAGATGAACACAAGATCAAGTGTACCAGTTAGGATTTCACATTCACAGTACATAAGAAAATACACATGGAAAGAAAAGTAAAGGGTTAACTTAACAAGGATTTATTCACAGGAATACATATAAGTAGAGAGAGAAAAAAAAACCCACCCAAAAAACCAATCACCAACAGAAAAGCTAAACAAATGAAATGAAGAGGATCCAAACCAACTTTCGCTTCATAGCTTTAAACTTGCACCCTCGTACATTTAACTACATCACAAAGGGCCACCAACATGCGCCAATACATTGTAGATACCCTGCATTACATTCATTAACTTAAACATCTCTAAGATCATGCTGTGAACAAAGAGAAAGCATAAAAGGTAATAGGTTGAGTAGGAATAAACACAAATACAGCAATCATGTCATCAACTTTTACAATTGTCTTTACATGCCAACTAACATTTATGCAGCCTTTAACGGGTCTTACCATGTAACTCATTTTTAGAGATTCTGCTAAAATTCACTAGTATATAACCATGCAGAAAGCACATCACACTGACAGCACAGAGGCAAATATTTTGCTGTTTATCAGCTTTCCACATTGTGCAGGTTACACACAATACAATATCAATCTTAATCTTAACAGATCCTAAAAAGGTATTTCAAGGCCTAATTGTTAACCACAGTACTTTATATCTATATTCTTAATAAAAATAAGATCCACAGAATCTCAGAAAAGGAATTTTAAATGCAGGGCTATATTGAATTGGTAGACAGCAACACAAAACTGGCGCAACATAGGTAAATGTATACCAATTTCACTCTATGTGATGCAAGCATACTACTTTCCCACTAATTTAAATTACTTCTGATCACTATGAGGCAGAATGCATGCCTGAACCTTAAACTGCACATTAAGAATAATGCCTTACTCTAGAAATTAAATCTAATTAAGTACAATAACCAAATCATATCCGCTACTTTAATTTTTTTAAATGTAAAAATTAAGATGTCAATCTTTCCTTTAAAGCATCCCTCCCCTTACCCCAAAAATGAAAGCAGTGACTCATTTGGCAGCTTGCAGGTTGCTTCATTTTGTCCAAGTTAACCTTTATTAATTTACGACGGGGTTTCTATATTATACACTGCAAGTGCCTGCTTCTAACAGACACAAGCTGCATTTTAACTGTACTAACTTAATTTTAGTTATTCATTAACATGCAAATTACCTAGGAATCCCATCAAGCAGGATGAAATAATGTAGAAAACCCTAACTTAAAAATCCCAAACAAACAAACAAACAAAAAAAACACATAAAAGAAAAAAAGAAAGACTTTTACTGTTTGTGACCCCCATTCTTAGGTTTCCTTTATTGTGCACAAAATAGTTTTCCTCTTTATGTATTCCTATGGTTCAATTATATAGTTCTTATTTTGGTACAATTCCCCACAACAGTCCAGAATGTGCTGTTTTGTTAATAGATTTTTTTTTCTTCTTCACATCCAGTGCAAAATTGTAATAGGAGACAGATTTCCACCCACAAAGGCTCCAGATGTTAAAACATTTCCCAATATCGACTTAATACAGTGACGTCAACACTTCCCTCCCACCCCTCCAGTAGGGTTGGGATTGTACTGTATTCCCTACTGGTTTACCCTTCCCCCCAGTAAAGGGTAACATTTTCCCTGGGTGCATAGGCTCCCCCATAGTCTCCCAGACTGAAGGACCTGTAAAAGAAAAGACAGAGGTATAGTTAAATCTTACCTCGAACCATAACTGACAAATCAGTACGTAAACAAAGAACTTTTTTTGCCTTTTTTAAGTGGCAGGTGCCAACCTTTAACTTAAAAATGAATTTATGCCTAGATTTTCCCTTTTAAGTCTATTTAAGAAAAAGCCCATTTATACCAGATTAAGTATAGAGTGTTGTTTCAATAATGATAAATTTACACTGACAGTTCCACTATTGTGGCTAAACTTAGATTTAAGATAAAAGCAGTCCTATATATTCTAACAAGCTTTTGCCTTTTTAGTACAAGATTATGAGGCAGTTATGACATTGAGAAAGAATATTAAACATACCTTCTATTGACCTAACAATTTTAGTTTTAGGTGGATTAAAGTGTTTTAAGTGCTTAGAGGGTGAGTCATATTTTTCAAAATCAGAATCAGAATCAGAATCGTAGTGGTTGGAAGGGACCTCAGAGATCATCGAGTCCAACCAACAGAAAAAAAAACAAAAACAAAAAAAAAAAAAACCACACCACAAACAAAACCACCAAGTGTCTTCTCAGTACAAACTGAGAATAATTGACAATTTTACCACTTTGGATTCCTCTTCATTAGGATGAAAAAAACACACTTATTTCAGAACTAAAACTCCCTCATTTATAAATATGCAAATGCTTGAAATTGGTTTATTTTTAATCCATTGTTCCAATCAAAAATGTAACTCAAACAATTTCTTATCTCACCGACTGACAAATCTTAGGCTGACTTTTAAATAGTTGTCCATTCAACAATAAAACAGAATTGCATGATTCACTCCCATAATTTCAGTACAAAAATTCTAGAGCAAGTATCAAATTCATATAAAAAGACTGAATGAATAAACTTAATTTGACTCCTTTTTTGGGTAGTATAATAATCTTTTCACAGTATCACATTATTTTACACGTGGGAAGTTTGCCTTATACAGTGCGCACGAACAGCATACAAAGCAAGGTGGTATAATACTACAAGTATTCTAGAATGCACAATCACTGTTCTTTGCTGAAGTTGAATCATTCTCTGGAGAGAAGTATAACAATTCTGAATTGGTGCATAAAGTGGAACATGGCAATAATAAACACATCAGCCTCCCCAAAACATCAAGCTCTACAGTCAGTAGAGTTACAGATTAGCATAATATCCTTTATTCAGTGCAAAGATCATCTAGTATGTGGTTAGGAATGTATTTGACTTCTCATGGCTAAAGCATCTTAACAAACTTGCTTTCCTATCCTAGGGAAATATTCCTGCTTAGACCACATCCCACCATCTACTAATTCATAAGACATAAAGAGCCTGTGACTTTAAGTATGATGATTTGAGGATTATAATAATCATTTTGCCTATTAAACCTGAACAGGCACTTTATTACACCTACACTTCCAACCTAATCTTGATACACTACTGTGCATATCATACACTCACTCTCTCTGTAAAAATAAAAGAACAGAGTCAAACAACTGCTTTTGCTACAGCTACCACCATTTAGGTACACTATAATTTTTTTTTTCCTTCTTCTTAGAGGAAGGAAAGATGGCTGTTCCAGCATATCTGAAAAATTTTAGTCTAGTGAATTATGTTTCATATAATGTAAATGGAGAAAGTCTGTTATACAGCTCTGTTTACCAAGGAAGATTTGTATGCTTACCTCTAATTATGGGACTGCAGTTACAGTGCATAAGGTTAAACTCCATAGTAAGCTGCAAGGCGCTCTTTTAAGGGAAGAGGAAACTGGTCAGAGAAACGCCTCCAATTCTCTTCCCCAACTTGATTTTTAAATCCATGAAGAATCTAAAAATGAGAGGGGGGGGGAAGTCAAGATAATCATTAAACAGCAGACACATGATCGTTATTTACTAGGAACATATACAGTAAGCCACAAACTGCTGGACTGTGCATCTGTTCATTTGAATTCCCCAGTTTAATATTTAAATGTTACTAAGAAACAAATGAAGTCTAGTAATGTCTGTCTTAAAAACCCACCACATTTCAGTGAAGGGTGAGAAATACCCATACAAATTAGTATAAAATATATAAATATATATTCTATTATATATAAATATACATACATGTGTGTATGTATTTTTAATAACTATGGTTACTTACAACCTATTGTCAGGCTATTTCAGAATGCTAAACATTTTGTCAATTGACACAGTTTACATGTTAAGATTACTGTATTCATGGGGTTTTTTTGGGGTTTTTTTTTGTTTTTGTTTTTTTTTTTTTAAGTTGTAATATGTTCTGGGAGAAAAGCTAAGCCAGAACCACCAGCAGCATTTGACAGAATGAATGCCAGTCAATTTCTAGCAAATACAAAAGCATCCTTTCAGAGCTGTGTTTTTTCCATGGAAGCTATTCTACAGGTTTCAGTCTGGACCCATCAATGTAATAAATTAACTGAAAACCACAAAAATTCAATGATGCTGTCAAAAAGGTTCCAGTATTTTAGCTTTAAAACAGCAGGTTAAAAGGCAAAGAAGAAAGAACAAAAGCAGATGAAATGGCTAATGCTAATAGAAAACAATGCAGAGAGTCTCTAAAGCTTTGCTTTGCTTTTCTTTTTTAAACTTAAGGATAATGAACTTTGGAACACACTGTCACAAAAACATCCTCACAAAAAAGGCTATGTCAAAATTAAAGCTCATGGTACTGAGTTCATCCTTAACACTACATTCTCAAGCAGAGCTGTTCTTAAACAGAATGTAGCAATACTAACACCAGTTAATTTACTGCTTTTCTCCCTGAAAGAGACCTTTTACAGACATTCATCTCTCTTTCCTAACCCAGAGAGTCTGATTAGCCAGCTGCCAAGAAACGACTGAAAAAAAAAATCTAAGAATGTTCAGGTACAAGAAAATGAATGCTTTTTAAAAATCATCTTTCAGTACAGCTTTACGTAGTGAGCTTCAGTTACAGTCTTCAAATATCTTGCTTTTATAAATGTGATACAATTCTAGAATGGTTCAGGTTGAAAGGAACCTGGGGCACAGGTTATTTTTTCATCACTCCTTCCAGTTGCGGGCAATGACGCTGGGAGGAACAGACGGATCCAGTCAATTAATACATGGCTCCATGGCTGGTGTCGCTGCCATAACTTCGGTTTCTTTGACAATGGAATGGCCTATACAGCACCGGGCTTGTTGACATCAAATGGGAGACACCTCTCTCAAAGGGGGAAGAAGGTTCTTGCCCAAGACATTGCGGGGTTGAATGACAGGGCTTTAAACTAGATGTGAAGGGGGAGGGGGGGAATAACATCAGGCTTGTCTGCGACAAGCTGTGGGGTATCTCATCAGGGTTAGAGGGATGGGGTGCTAATAAGGGCCTTCAGCCTGGCTCCCTGAGCCATGCTGGTGACACTGCACTGCGGTCAAAGTCTTATGGAGAAGAGCCAACAACTCCTGAGCAAACAGCTACTCAGGCAGTTGAAATCAACAGAGAAACACCTGTGAGACACCTCAGGGGTGTTCCCCTAAGAAGGTGGCACAGCCAACAGCCCAGCTGAAGTGCCTCTACACAAATGCACCCAGCATGGGCAACAAACAGGAGTTGGAAGCTACCATGCTGCTGGAAAGCTGTGATATAGTGGCCATCACTGAAACCTGGTGGGATGAATCCTATGAGTGGAGTGTGGCTACTGAGGGCTACAAGCTGTTCAGAAGGGACGGGCGAGGAAGGAGGGGCGGGGGTGTTGCCCTCTATGTTAAGGAATGGATAGAGAGTGAGGAGATGTCCCTAAAGCCCTCCCTGGGGGCAGATGAAGAGAGAGTTGAGAGCTTGTGGGTGAGGATTAAGGGGCAGGCCAATATGAGGGACACTGTTGTGGGTGTTTATTACAGGCCACCTGACCAGGATGGGGAAGTTGATGAGGCCTTTTACAGTCAGCTCAAAGTAGCCTCGCAATCATAGGCCTTACTTCTCATGGGGGACTTCAATCACCCTGATATCTGCTGGGAAGGCTACTCAGCCAGGCATGTACAGTCCAGGAGGTTCCTCCAGTGTATTGATGATAACTTCTTGACTCAGGTGGTGGAGGAGCCAACAAGGAGAGAAGCACTACTGGACCTAGTGCTGACAAACAAAGAGGGACTGATGGAGGACATTAAGGTTGGGGGCAGCCTCGGCTGCAGTGATCATGGAAAGATAGAGTTCAGGATCGTGGACAGTACACGCAAACCAATAAGTAGGACTGAAACCTTGGATTTCAGGAGGGCTAACTTAGACCTCTTCAAGAAACTGCTTGGAGAAATCCCATGGGTTAGGGCTCTGGAAGGAAGGGGGGCTCAAGAGAGCTGGACGATATTCAAATATTGCTTTCTCCAAGCTCAGGATCGGTGCATCCCTAAGAGCAAGAAATCAGGCAAGGGAAGCAGGAGACCTGCGCGGCTGAGCAGGGAGCTTCTGAAAAAGCTCAAGTGGAAGAAGGAAGTTTACAGTGTGTGGAAGAAGGGACTGACCACTTGGGAAGATTAGAAGAGTGCAGTTAGAGTATGCAGGGATGAAACAAGGAAAGCCTCCTTGGAATTAAACTTGGCAAGGGATGTCAAAGTCAACAAGAAGGGTTTTTTCAAGTATATTGGAGGCAAAAGGAAAACGAGAGAAAATGTGGGCCCACTGTTGAATGAGACGGGTGCCATGGTGACAGAGGATGCAGAGAAGGCAGAGTTGCTGAATGCCTTCTTTGCTTCAGTCTTTACTGCTCAGGCCAGCCCTCAGGAGTCCCAGGCTTTGGAGGAAACAGAAAAAGTCTGGATGAAGGAAAACTTTCCGTTTGTGAAAGAAGACCAAGTTAGGGAACAGTTAAGTACACTGGATATCCGCAAGTCCATGGGTCCTGATGGGATGCACCCGCGAGTGCTGAGGGAGCTGGCAAAAGTCATTGCTGGGCTGCTCTCCATCCTCTTTGAAAGGTCCTGGAGAACAGGCGAGGTGCCCAAGGACTGGAGGAAAGCCAATGTCATCCCAGTCTTCAAAAAGGGCAAGAAGGAGGACCCGGGAAACTACAGGCCGGTCAGCCTCACCTCCATCCCTGGAAAGATGATGGAACAACTCATTCTGGGGGTCACCTCAAAGCATGTGGAGGAAAAGAAAGCTATCAGATGTAGTCAACAGGGATTCACCAAGGGGAAGTCATGTCTGACTAACCTGATAGCCTTCTATGGTGGCATGACTGGGGGATAGATGAGGGGAGGGTGGTGGATGTTGTCTACCTTGACTCCAGCAAGGCTTTTGACACAGTCTCCCACAGCATCCTCATAGGTAAGCTTAGGAAGTGTGGGTTAGATGAATGGACAGTGAGGTGGATTGAAAACTGGCTGAATGGCAGAGCTCGGAGGGTTGTTATTAGGGGCACAGAATCTAGTTGGAGGTCTGTAACAAGTGGGGTCCCCCAGGGGTCAGTACTGGGTCCAGTCCTCTTCAATATATTCATCAATGACCTGGATGAGGGGATAGAATGTACCCTCAGCAAGTTTGCTGATGATACAGAAGTAGGAGGAGTGGCTGACACACTAGAAAGCTGTGCCGCCATTCAGCGAGACCTGGACAGGCTGGATGATTAGGGGCCTGTAGCATCTCTCTTATGAGGAAAGCTGAGGGACTTGGGTCTTTTTAGTCTGGAGGAGAGAAGACTGAGGGGGGATCTGATCAACACCTATAAATACTTAAAGGGTGGGTCTCAAGTGAAGGGGCCAGTCTTTTTTCAGTGGTGCCCAGTGACAGGACAAGAGGAAATGGGCACAAACTTGAACATTGATAGTTCCATCTAAACATGAGGAGGAACTTCTTTACTTTGAGGGTGGCAGAGCACTGGAATAGGCTGCCCAGAGAGGTGGTGGAGTCTCCTTCTCTGCAGACATTCAAAACCCGCCTGGACAAGTTCCTCTGCAACCTGCTCTAGGTGGACCTGCTTTGGCAGAGGGGTTGGACTACATGATCTCCGGAGGTCCCTTCCAATCCCATATCATTCTGTGATTCTGTGAACCTTTAAAGGTCATCTAAGTCCAACCCCCCTGCCCTGGGCAGGGACACCGCCCACCAGACCAGGTTGCTCAAAGCCCCGTCAAACCTGGCCCTGAAGCCCTCCAGGGATGGGGCAGCCACAGCTTCTCTGGGAAACCTGGGCCAGGGTGTCACGACCCTCACAGCAAAGAATTTCTTCCTGAGATCTCATCTCAATCTCCCCTCTTTCAGTTTAAAACCATTACCCCTCGTCCTATGGCTCCCCTCCGTGATTAAGAGTCCCTCCCCAGCATTCCTGGATCCCCTTTAGGGCCAGGGTCTCACCAACATCAGCGTAAAACATATCTTCCTTCTATCCAGTCTAAATCTCCCCTCTTTCAGTTTAAAACCATTACCCCTCGTTCTATCACAAAAGGCCCTGCTAAAAAGTTTGTCTCCATGTTTCCTGTAGGACCTCTTTAGGGAGTGGAAGGGTGCAATAAGGTCTCCCCGGAGCCTTCTGTTCTCCAGGCTGAACAGCCCCAACTCTCTCAGCCTGTCTTCACAGCAGAGGGGCTGCAGCACTCACAGAATACTCGTGGACTTCCTCTGGACCCACTCCAACAGGTCCATGTCCTTCCTGTGCTGAGGACTCCAGAGCTGGACACAGTAATCCAGGTGGGGTCTCACCAGAGCAGAGTAGATGGGCAGAATCCCCTTCCGCGACCTCCTGGCCATACTTCTCTTGATGCAGCCGGCTCATGTTGAGCTTCTTGTCCACCAACAACCCCAAGTCCTTCTCCTCAGGGCTACTCTCAATCCATTTCTCCATCGAGCCTGTATCTGTGCCTGGGATTGCCATGTCCCGGGTGCAGGACCCTGCACTTGGCCTGGTTGAACTTCATGAGGTTCACAAGGGCCCCACCTCTCAAGCCTGTCCAGGTCCCTCTGGATGGCATCCCTTCCCTCCAGTGCGTCGACTGCACCACACAGCTTGGTGTCATCAGCAAACTTGCTGAGGGTGCACTCAATCCCACTGTCCATGTCACCAACAAAGATGTTGAACAGCACTGGTCCCATTACCGACCCCCGAAGAACACCACTCGTCACTGGCTTCCACTGGGACACTGAGCCGTTGACCGCAACCCTTTGAGTGCGGCCATCCAGCCAGTTCCTGATCCACCAAGTGGTCCATCCATCAAGTCCATGTCTGTCCAGTTTAGAGACCGGGATGTCATGTGGGACAGTGTCAAATGCTTTGCATAAGTCCAGGTAGATGACATCTGTTGCTCTGCCATTGTCTACCAAGGCTGTAACCCCATCATAGAAGGCCACCAAATTTGTCAGGCATGACGTGCCCTTGGTGAAGCCATGTTGGCTGTCACCAATCACCTCCTTATTTTCCATTTGCCTTAGCAGAGATTCCAGGAGGATCTGCTCCATGATCTTTCCAGGCACAGAGGTGAGACCGACCGGCCTGTAGTTCCCCAGGTCTTCCTTTTTTCCCTTTTTGAAAATGGGAGTTACGTTTCCCCTTTTCCAGTCAGCGGGAACTCCACCGGACTGCCACGACTTTTCAAATATAATGGAAAGTGGCTTGGCAACTTCATCTGCCAGCGCCCTCAGGACCTGTGGATGGATTTCATCAGGTCCCATGGACGAATTTCATCAGGTCCCATGGACTTGTGTGCCATCAGGCTCCACAGCTGGTCTCAAACCTGATCTTCTCCTGGGGAGAAGTTCTTCATTCTCCCAGTCCCTGCCTTTGCCTTCTGCGACTTGGGCGATGTGGTTAGAGCCCTTGCTGTTCTCCCGTTTCCTTCCAGAGAGGGCCCACATTCTCCCTGGTCTTCCCTTTATCTCTGATATATCAATAGAAGTTTTCCTTGTTGGCCTTGATGTCCCTGGCCAGATTTAACTCTATCTGGGCTTTAGCTTGCCTAATCTGCTTCCTGACCACTTGGACAGTTTCTCTGTATTCCTCCCAGACTGCCTGTCCTTGCTTCCACCCTCTGTAGGCTTCCTTTTTCTGTTTGAGTGTATCCAGGAGCTCCTTGTTCATCATTGTAGGCATCCTGGTGTTTTTTGCCTGACTTCCTCTTTGTTGGGATGCACCACTCCTGAGCTTGGAGGAGGTGATCCTTGAATACTGACCAGCTTTCTTGGGCCCCTCTCCCCTCCAGTGCTTTATCCCATGTTACCCTGCCCAGCAGGTCCCTCAAGAGGCCAAGGTCTGCTCTCCTGAAGTCCAGGGTAGCAAGTTTGCTGTGCACCCTTCCTTGTTTATTTTACACAAGGCACATTCCTTTTGATTAAATTCTATTGACACTTTGTCTAGGGATGCATTCTTTGCTATCACTGTACATTAGTTTGTTGAAGACTATCCAAGATGGATTCTGACAAGGGTTAAGCAATCCCAAATTCTTATTTTCAGATGAAGCAAGATAAACAGATCAGGATACCACTGGAAGAGTTTTCATTTGCAATATTCTTAATATTTCTAAAATAAAAGTAGGCATCGGGGGGGGGGGAGAGAACTACGCAGATCTCATTTTCTAGAAAAAAGAAAAAAAAAAGAAAAGAAAGTCTTATGTGATATAAACCCCCCTGTTCTTCCAAATGTAGTCAAAATATAGGAAGTTGGACATTATGAAGAGCTCTTTGAGGATGATTATCCTTTCAGATAAGATCTCAAGTGAGCTTTATCAACACTGTTAAGAATTCTGGAATAACCTGAAAGCACGTAAGAAAACATTGGTAAAAAAAACTTCAGATTTTTATGATGTTTTGTCTGAAAGTTTATGACTTTGCAAGAAAGCCTTCATGACCACAAATACAATAAGTGCTAATAGTGGAAACAGAAAGCAAGAAAGAAACAGAGGAACCAAAACAACCACAGTTCAGATATACTGACATACTAGAAACATTACCTTACAGAACATGTCTCGGAGATCATCTTTTGGGCTAATCCACGATGCAACAGCATCACAAAAAAAAATAAAGTCCTATAAGATGAAACAATCACATAGGTTAGAAACCTCAATTTATAGGTCTAAAAACAATGTCTGATGTTCGTTCTATGAATTATGCAGCATATTTGATCCCAATTCACAACTGCTTTTGGTTTTAGGTCTTTATTTTCCAGTTAATTCAGACAATAACTGTAACTTATTGTATGCTTAAGTGTATGGAAATAGAAATAGTTGAGCGTAGGAACAGCTTTGTTTAATCAGGTCTTTGATTTTAAAAAAACCCAAACCACACACCTCACCCCCTCTCCTCCCCACACCACACTTGTCTAATTCTTTCAGTACACATACCGAGTTTGAGAACCAATCATCTTAATAACAGTTGACAAACTCAAGACCACACTTGCAACTCCCTCTCATGTAGTTCCAGTTGGGAAAAAAGCTGTTGTATTATTTTAAGCAGAGGCAGAAGTTGTTTCTGAGATACACAGACTGTTTATCATATAGATTCAAAATTAAAGGGACCCCAAAATCCCTATGTTTAGTTCATCTGCTGTCATGCATTACCTCCTACTACACCATTAAAACATCAGTCTTAATCATTAAGTTGATAATAGACATGTTTTTGGATAGGAACTGTCCTGATTTCGACTGGGATGGGGTTAACTTTCTTACTAGCAGCTGGTGTAGTGCTTTTCTGGATTTGGTATGAGAGCAGTGTCAATAGCACACTGGTGTTTTTAGTCATTGCTTGCACAGTCAAGGCCTTTTCTGCTCCTCATACCCACCAGCGAGCAGGCTGGGGGTGCACAAGAAGTTGGGAGGGAACACAGCTGGGACAGCTGACCCCAACTGACCAAAGGGATATTCCATGCCATATGACATCATGCTCAGCATATAAAGCTGGGGGAAGAAGAAGGAAGGGGGGGACGTTTGGAGTGATGGCGTTTGTCTTCCGAGGTCACTGTTACTTGTGCTGGAGCCCTGCTTTCCTGGAGATGACTGAACACCTGCCTGCCCATGGGAAGCAGGGAATGAATTCCTTGTTTTGCTTTGCTTGTGTGTGCACGGCTTTTGCTTTCCCTGTTAAACTGTCTTTATCTCAACCCACGAGTTTTCTCGCTTTTACCCTTCTGATTCTCTTCCCCATCCCAACTGGGGGAGTGAGCAAGCAGCTGTGTGATCCTAGTTGCTGGCTGGGGTTAAACCACGACAGAACTGAGGATAACAACTACATAAGAGGAGAGCTGAGATAACGCGTGACATGGTTTAGTGATGGTTTTTATCAGAGTTAGGTTGATGGTTGGACTAGATGATCTTAAATGTCCCTTCCAACCTAGACAATTCTATGATTCTAATGAAGAGAGTCCTTAATTACTCCCTCCCTTTAAGCTGTGTGAAAGAACAGATGGATAGCAGAAGAGGGAAATGCTAAGGACAAATTAAGGGATAAGTGAAATGAACTGAAGAATTCAAAACAAGATAGAGGCTCAATTCTTGTGTTTCAGGGAGAAGGATTCCAGGCAGAGGAGAGGGAAATTCACCTTCATTTTCCTCTTAGAAAATATCACATTGGTACAGCTTTACTTTGGAGCTGTGGAGACTAAAGAGCAATTCATATTCTATTCTTGAGGTGTATGATTTATTTTAAAGAGATGCATCTTCCTTGTCATATTGACTATTTAAGCAATATATCCAAATCTGAAACAGAAACTTCCCTACTCAAGTTTTAAGAATTAAGGGGCGGTTATTGTTTTAAAAGCCTAGATTGCATCTGAAAAATAGGTTTTAGTATGTCAGCTTTTGCCTCAACATAAAAAAGACTAACAGAAGTATCAAAATACAGTTAATCGAAGTTCATTATTTACATATTCTTTGTAAGTAAAAGACAAAAAATGAATTTAAATTTCCATAAGCAATAATTACTGGTCAAAATCCTGAAGTATCATGATATGTATCAATTGAAATCTAAACATTTTAGTCTCCTTGAAGTCAAAAAAGCATCTACAGCATGTAATACAGGTAATCAACATCAATCTAAACTTTTTCATACTCCATATACAGATTTCACTAAATTTCACACGAGTAAATAAAAAAATTTAAGATCTATTTATGTATCTTACTTGGACTACTCCACTGGGGTTGACTGAGATCATGGTACATATCCCACGGAACGCTGAATCCTTTTCCTCATTGTCTCTTATGTTTCGCAGAGAGGTGCACCTAGTAAGTTGGAGAGCAAAACTTAGCTAATTCTATTACTTTTTCATTCAGTCGAGTCAGAACTAGATGACAGTATTTGATGGAATAAGTCACACTGATAAGATTATCTGAAACACTTTTGAACACTTAGAAAGATACTTGCTGCACACAGTCTTTACTAGTATATTTCCATCAGGCATCATCTCCAGAATCTTGCTTTCCTGTTGCACTATATACAGTTAGAAAGTGTGACCTGTATTCCATTAAATACAAAAGAAACATGTATATGAAATATTTATAGAAACTATCATTATTAGAAGCAGAACATATAATACTATCACAGTATGAATTATGCCAGATATCACTTACAGAACAGTTATTTAACTTTTACAGCAGCAAGCAAGCTATTTTATACATAACAAGTCAAGAAACATATTCCTTACAGCAATTCAAGCCTCAGACTGAATTTTAAGTAAAGTAATGCACAGTTTAAATTTTACAGTATTTGCATGCATTGTATTATCATTCTGGTGGATTTTAAAATGCTTTTTTGTAGTCAAGCTTTAACACGCAAGCATGTGACAATCTTATCCCATGCATAAATTAGTCGTTAGCCACAACATAAAGAATACATGACGGTGCTACTATAAACTCACAAACCTGATAGGACAAGATTAGTCACATGGTTGGCAATGATTAAGGATTGAGATTTTGTAACCAACTGAAAATATATCTAAAAGTGAGATAGAAGAAAGAGAGAGAGTGAAGAAAAATGAATTAAAAAAAAAGATTAAATAATACACACCAGGGTCTTATAAACTGCTGTAGCATGGGGGCCACCTCTTGAGGACAAACGTAACCGAGACGACCAATTGTTATTGCTAAGGTAATGCAATCACGGTTATACACCACCAAACGCCAACCAAGACATGAGCAAATGAGGGGGGAGGAGAAAAAATAAAGAAAAAACAACAAATAACTCAGAAACAGAAGCCAACAGAATCTGTGTATGATAGTAAACATAAGATTTCACCAGTGCTGTTTATTACCACCCCCTAAATAAGAGGCAGCAACATATACTCTCCAGGGTAAAAGAAAAATTTAAAGAAGAAAATGAGAGAACACCAAAAAACACAATTTAAAATCCAAAGGCTTTCTGATGTAAGCAGTCATTTTGCCCTCTTCAGAATCACCTCTTACAGTAAATTTACCTACCATACACTTCAAAGTTTTTATTAAAAAGTCCAATTATGGATACTCTTGACAGAAAGGAATTAACCATTTTCAGTTTTAGTATCAAGTAGTCCTAAACATTTTAATTTTTCAATATTCTGAATTCAAGATTTTAATATACCTATCTGTAAAAATACATTTATAAATACTTTTACATTGAATATATTGTGGTATATCTAATAAACACTAAATAGATTAATCACTTCTCAAAGATCACCAAATATTTGTTTTCTTCATAATCTTGAAGAGAATTTCAAGTGGTTGCTAATTCACAGCAATTGACTGCAGAAAATTAATTTTTTAATTCCAATATTTCTCCTGTTCAGAAAAACGCTTCCTCATAAAAGTTGTATAAGAATCTGACTTCCGATACAAAAGCATAAGGGCACATGAAAAGCAAAATTGCTTCTTTGGATGATTAGACAGCATGGTCCTTTGTTCTGAGGGACAGACTGAAGAAAATATCATCATGCAAATGTGTTTTAATGGTGTTTGCTCAACTTGCAAAAGATTAATCTTTAGATAAAGGAGAAGATGGGGAATAATGTATCAAGATTACTTGAAGCAAAATACATGAATAATACTAAAATCCAGCAGATTTATATGAATCAGAGAAAAGAAACCTATGTTCAAGGGATGTATTATGCAACACTAATTAACAGGCATTTGTGAACAGTTTCATGAAACATGCAATAAAGCAGATGATGCTTTCTCCATTAAAAGCTTAGTGTAGGATATACTAGCAGTTTGAAACGTTCTCATTCCATGAAAGCTGTGGCTCGCTGGTAATGTACTATTTTGCCCAATATGTAGTGTCTCAAATTTTCAGCACATCTAACTTATAAAACTGCATTTGAAGTACTACTTTCAAATGAAAATACACCTTTAAGGTTTATCTGTAAGTTCTCACAGCTACAGTCTGTACAAAGAATAGTAGTTTCTGTCACAGCTTAACTTTTTGGCATATAACTCATTATTTTCTATGCAACTACTTTTACTTAAGGTGGTCTCATATGTTTCCATAGCTCATTACATAACAACCTAAAGCAGAAAATAGTAACACTCTTGCAGGTACCAATGGCATGCAGCACAATATCCCACAACAAACTTATAAGTACACCACACTCAACATTTATTTGAAGTTATGCACATTTAAAGTAACTATTAAGATACTAAAAAAAAAGTCAGTTTGGATGCTTCAAAAAATTCTCTAGAAGTGATGGAAGCAAACTTTTAAGTACTGGATGCTTCTCAGTTACAGGTATTACAAATCCATCAGTGTAGATGAAGGGGGTTGGGGCAGGGGGAAAGAAAATTTATATTGCTATACTATTTCATGGTGTATTTCATAACAAGTAGTTATTTGCTCCAAAATTATAATGTCAAAAATCAGTACCTATAATAGGCCAGACAACTAGGCAATTTTTCCTTTAAGTTCACCTTCCATACTAAACGAGGGGGTGGGATGTAGAGAATACTGGAGGAAAAATATGCATTGAAAGAAATCTCTCTCTGATTTATCTCATACTTAGCTCAAAATTATGTAAAGTATAATGACTAAACTATCATTTTTCTTACAAAGAGTTTTCAAACAGAAAAAAGTCAAAAATTTCTCAATTAGTAAAATAGTAAACCAGAAACCTGTTAAATTATTAATAAAGTTTTGCTGAAGTATGGAAGGTGCTCTTCATACCAGAACATGCCCTCTATAAATGCAAAAGAAACAAGCCTCAGAAATTCTGATTCAATAAAGCATTTGGGGACTGCTCCCAATTTGGAAGGCAAAGCCGCTGGCCAGAACATAAAAACATGCATGGCCAGAACATAAAAACAAACATGAAATTTGTTATAAAGTGACCAGGTAATAGAAGTTATATGTAATTTCAGTTATGTTGTGGTAAAACTGCCATAACAGATCTAGATTTTTGTGCATACTACTACAAATTAATCTTAAAAAAAAGTGCATTTTTTGTAAATTCAAAGTGTTCATTATTTGTTTTATATATGCCAATTACATTTGTTTCAAACGCTAGACATACAGTACACGTGTGTAAGGACATGCATATATTAAAATCAGTGTAAAGCCACTAAGTCTTTAAGCGTTACCGCATACATTTGTCATATTGTATACATAAATAAAATTGGAAGAATAACTAAATATATGACATAAATATAAAGCATTATAAACGTGAGAAAGCAATAACTTCAATAATCTAGATATATGATAGATGTTTTGCTGCAAAACTGAGACTTGTAAAAACTTCTGCAAAACAGATGTTTTTGCTTATAGAAGTCAAATACAGAGCAATAAAATAAGTTCTACGCAATTTTATAAATCATTATAAAAAAAAGTATCTCTAATTCCCTTTACCATGAATGGTTCAGTTTTTGGGTACCTGTGTTTTCTAACAATGTCTTTGGTGTGTTGGGTCTGTTAATTATTTCTACGAGCTGGTGCAACACCATTGGAATATAAGACTGCATCTCTATACCTGAAACAGCCAAAAAGAAACATTCAGAAGAAAATGACCATAAATATACATAATCTATTTAGATCTGGTACATTGATCTTACTGTCAAGGACAAGAATAAAAAATTTAATTTAAATTTTAACATGGAAGTATTGTTAAAATTAAAAAAAAAAAAGCTAATCCATACTAACTATTCTAAATGTGCAAAGATTCAAAGAAAAAAAAATATATCTTACCCATCTGGATGGAGATTTCTCCAATTGCCCAGGTGGCATTGTTACACACAGAAATGAATTCAGGGTTTAGGTTGGTTCCCAAAATGGGCATGAAATCAGCTAAAAAGAACAACATTTTAAAATCTCATCACACAATAAAACCATCTTGTCCCATTACTGTAAGATCACAGGGGTGGGTGGGTGGGTGTGTTTAAAAGAAATAGTGTAAGCATACAAGAGCTGTATTTCTGCTATATATCAGATTAACCTGGATTTTACAACCTAAGCAGATCAATGCAAATCTTTTCAAACTATGATTTAAAAATATTTCTAATGGGCTTTACCTTTATGTAACCCTAGAAACCTTTTTCCTCCCCTTCCTGGAGCTAGGGGAAGAAAAAACACACCTGGATAGCTATGTATTCAGCTGTGCTAAAACCCCAAAGCAACCCCCCCCCAACAACAAAAAAAACTACCAAATACAACATCACCTCTCACACACCCCCAAAAAACAACAGCCAACCAGCAATGAAGCCTAGAAGGCTCTCAAGAGTATCTGAGGGAAGAGACAGTGAATATCATGGGAGTGTATAACTGATGCTACTTCCCTACTGAAATTAAAAATAATACAAAAAAAAGCCCCCAAACGTACCCTCTAGCCAAGTCTTCTAATTTCATTATATATAAATTATACATGCAAAGGAAGATACAAATTCAGGAATTTATCAAAGCAAGCAACTGTTCTAAATGAAGTCTAAGTACATCTGTTTTGCTGTATTCCAGCACAACAGGAAGCATGTTACATTATAAAAATCAAGCAGCAAAATGAACTTTTGCACTGTCTACAAAAAGAAAATGTCTTAAACACACAGTTCAAAGGAGAAAAGACTACAGACTCTTGCTGATAAAAGAAAACAAAAACTTATTATGACAAGGCAAGCCACAGAAAAAGGAACTTAACAATGGCTAAAAAAGCCTCTTAGTTTGTAAAACATGCTAATTATTTAATATGTAAAAGAAACATACCGATGCAAGGCTTAACATGCTGAAAACACGCCTTTGTCAGATCACCTAACAATGCAAAAGAACTCTGCCGTACCTCAGGCATTTTATCCTAAAGAGAGGAAGAAAAAAACCTGACAATTCTAGAAGTGTTTCCGATTCTCTTAAGAAAGAAAATCCTTGGATTAAACAGGTTACTCATCTCACCTGCATGCATTGGTACATTAACGTCAGGATATTGCTGCGAGCCACTAGCTGTTCAATGTTGCCTCCAAGTCCTTCAGCTAAACCACTGAGTAAATCAAGAGCCACAATCATGAAATCTTTATCTGGAGCCTCATATTGGTCTGGCTGAGCATTGTGCAACTACAACAAATAAGTATACATTTTCAAAAAGAGTATTAGGTTTTCTCAGGGGTATGCATAAAAGTAAAACCAAAGCAAACAAACCAAAAATTTGTTTCAGAACTGCAACTTCATTTAAATATTCAATCATTAATACTACAAATCTCCCTGCAAACCTGTAACTTTACATAGTTAATACATTGGTTTAAGGAGATATTCTGAAAATGTTGGAATAGCAACAGAAAAATACCATGGCTTGTGCAAGAGTCTTCTGCACCAGATTTACACAACGCTGGTATACAGGTTCACAGTACGGAAGAAAGCCAGATTGCAAGGCAGTAGCAACTGATGACAGGCACTGGAATAAAATAAAAAAAACCAACCAACTTTTACTTGGGAGAAGCAAATTAAAAGCATTTTAAGTATACCCACAAGTAACTGATTAAGTACAAACAACTTAAAAAGGCAGTACGAATTAGCCAAGCCAAGGCAACTATCAGCTAATTGTTACTCTCTCTTATGTACACTAGTTGAGAAAACTTCTCAGAAGCAGCATCTTCTTAAAGGTGGTCAAGAAAGTTCATATGAAGACAGTTACTATAATTCAGCTAGCACTCACACTAAACTTCAGTATCCTGATCATGTACAAGCCCTAACATAACCCAAGAGATTTCTCTAGCAGTGTTTTCCTGATTCACACTTGGAAAGTACAGAGAATAGACTACATGGTCTGGTTCATATGTTCAGCCTGTCTGATAGTTTTAATGGAGGGATGAAGGGAGAGCAAGGAGAAAAAGACAAGAACAACAGGGAGATGGAACAATTATTTTTTTAAAAAAAAGAATCCCAAAGAAAACACTCAAGAATGGCAGAAAAAAAAATAATCTAAAAGATTTGTTCTATACTTAATGACACTTCCTCAGTCACAAGATTTTCTTACTACAGTCATATTTTCTCCATAATGGGAAATACCTAACACTGTCAGCTTTTATAGTCACACCTCCTAGTAGGAGCATCTTTAGTAAAAGGGGCAATTCCTAAAAGAAGTTGATAAAACATATTGAAATTTTAACATTTACCTCTAATAAAGGGAAGAGATCTTTATCTTCATCCTTCAACATGTTCCACTTCTGGATTAATGGAGGCATTAGCATCTGAATATATTCCTGTTTAGGATGAAAATGTATCAGCTACTGAAACACTTCATTGCATACTAGCTTATTTCAAAGCTAGAAAATTGATATATTAAGTATTTATATATTCTTTTTCAGAAAAAAAATTGATATACTGTAATTCAATCATTGTTGCAATATGAAGAAGTAGTTTAATATTAAAATTTACAATTTATGTCTTAAGATTTTTTGCTGAGGCACATAAGTACCTTTGCAGAACGAATCTATTCCTCCAGGTTTAGTTTCAGTCTAGCAACTTTTAATAGCTGCCTGCTGTTGTTACAAATCTATAGGATTGCCTCAGGGCCTACAGAAAATCATAGAATCATAGAATGGTTAGAGTTGGAAGGGACCTTACAGATCATCGAGTTCCAACCCCCCTGCCATGGGCAGGGACTGGCTGTGCATCTGCTATCTGCTTTTCTCAACCATCTCCCATTGTCCTGATGCTACAACCCTATCCACCCAAGTTCCTGAAACCTCTTCCTCAAGCAACTGCCCATCCTTGAAGAAAGTAATTTTCTATCCTTCCAGAAGGGCGCACTTACCAATTCTGTATAAAGATGTTGCATCTTCCCTGCCACTGCTGTCACAGTCACAAGGACATTAAGCAAGGCACCCCTGTAGTACTGTTGCTCCCAGAAAGTATCCAAAGAGCCAACAGATGCTGCCAGCTAATGCAATGTCCAAAGATACAATATTCTAAATGACTGAAGAAAGTCCCACCATCACCAGGAGCTCCCATTTAGCTTCCTCCTGGTGCTGTCAAATGTCAAGCTGGTCAGGGTCAGAGAGAGGTTGGAAAAGATGTCCTTTGATGGTGTGGAGTCTTGGACAGCAAGTAAAATGCCATGGCAACAACTCAAATGTTTTTATTCTAGTGTGTCTATGTCATGTGAAGCACTATAGAGAAATAAAGCAAATTTCAATAGCCATCATAAGATACATGTGATATGTATGCATATGCTGTTAATGAACATATGTACGCTACAAAAAACCCACTGTATTTGCCTGTGTGTTATCTGTGCTTTGTCCAAAGGATTCTGTGTTTTTATATATAAAATGTACATCTGTCCCACTCTGATAAAGAAATTTCTAATGATGATGTGCTCCAATACGTTGGAAAAACACACAGAGCAGCTTACTGAAAGTGGTTACAAAAAAAATTTAAAAATTCAGTCATTAGAAATTAGCGCACACATTCCACCAATTTCTTTAAAGTCCCATTTCATATCTATATTAATATATGTATCTCCTCTGAGCTGAAAAATTCTGAGAATGAGGAAAAAAGTCACAATAACAAGAAGCATATTTCACAAGCCACCACACACAGGATCATTTATTCAAAATGGGGAATATTTGTGTAGTGGAAAAATTACATGCAGTCTATGTATTTTACATGTAAATACTTATTATTGAAGCCTACACAGAAAGGTCAGCATTTCTGTTTTATAACATGGAAAGCACACTACAAAATCCGCCGAACCAGTTTTTCAATATATGACAAATGCTTCTACAGAGCATAAGGTATACTCACTGGTTTATTTAGATGATGTCCTACAGAATCTGCTAGAGTTCCTATAGCATCATAAAGAATGAGCAGGTTTTTATGCTGGTATTTACTAAATGCGAAGACCAAAGTGTCAAGTATATATGCAAGATAAGGAACAAGCTCTGTACAAGCCTCCTCTTCTAGAGTAGCAAAGGCACTGAATGACAAAAAAACCCCACCCCAAACAGGTCAGTCAGTATCTTGGAAAAAACAAAACAAGACCACCCCAAAACACCCCACACTACCCATTTATGTTTAAACACAGAACTATATTTAGTCCTCAAATTCATCCAAGGTATTTTTTCAAAATGGTATTACTGAGACAAACTCGATCTATTTTGATTGAACACAAAGATTCAGTTCTTACATTGTGATGAGCAAAGTTTAAAAATATTCCTGTAAAACCTGTTATCTATACCTGTTACAGATCTAATTCTGCTTTATGAAGAAACTTTCCTGGCAGTCTGCTGTGTACACTCCTGCCCCATACAAACTCACACATAAAAGCTTTATTTGCTGAGCTTCCTGCACAAGAGGTGCACCCATTCCATTAATGGTGTGTCCAATAATTTTTTATTAATTATTATTATTATTTTAATATCAGCAGACAAGGGGGAGAATGGAACCTTACCTCCAAGGATCTCCTTTAAAGAGAAAGGGAATATCCCTTGAAATAACTGTAACCCAAATGTTTTGGTAATCCTGAGCTAAATATAAACACCACCAGGAATGCAATGAATTTTTCCTTTGTCATCAGTATTGACCTTGTTCATAGGCATGTAAAAGCCAGATTTCTGGTCAATGAAACTTCAAATATTGAAAATAAACAGATGTCACATACAGATAATTTCTTTTACTGCAATAGATTGCTTAGTTTGGTGATTCATATACTCTGAAAACAAACTGGACAACACAAATTATGTTTTCATTTTATTACAACTCGGAGTAATTTGTGACTACTTCAGAAGCAGCTGAACCTACTCCAATTTAAAAGGAAAAAATAAAATACATTAAGAGCTAGAAATGGAGTCATGCATTCATCAAAAAAGGCATTAAAATAGTTTCCTGTGAAAAAGCAGTGTTATAGATAGTGCTTTTTGTTTAAGCTTTGGCTCACCTGCAGGCAGCTTCTTGTACTCTCTTGTTGCTATCCAAAATTCGCTTTAGCAACTCAGTCATTAATGGCTTCAAGTATGTGTCTGGGGGTTGACTAACTACCCAGTGTGCATAGCGACTGAGAGTCCAGCATGTAATTGAGCGCACAAGAGCCTTTTTGTTAGAGAGGCACTGAATAAGGTGAGGGATCAGTTCAGGAAGATATGGAATCATACCCTGCATGCAGCCTAGAAAGAAAAATATAGCTATTACAGTACAAGAATTAGAAAATGTAATAGAACTTTTTGTCATTTCCTAGAAGGGACATATTTTCATCCTCTATCATGTAGTAATACATTTTAACAGTATACAAAGCAAGTCTACCTAATTTATGTTGTCCTAAAAAGAAACCTCATCGTAAACAATAATTAAAATCCCCAATCAAATTTACATTCATTTTAACTACATTTCTACTTCAGTGCTTCCCCAATCTCCAGAAATTCTGCTTTATTAAATCAAGTATAGAAAGAACGTCCAAATAAAATTAGTTTATAAAGCTTAGAAGTCTTATGCCAGTCTACTCAGAGTGGCCAAGACAACAAAAAGAGAAAGATTAGGCCTTGAAAACAAATCATCATATCATTAAAAAGGATTCCTTAAGAAATTTAATTTTCTTCTTCTTTTCTCCTAATACCACACAAATACTGACCAGCAATAAAAGCTACACACTTCAAGTCAGCAAGGGCAGTAATACACTGAGATTTGCCAGAAGTACTAACTTTTACCTTGCCTGATTTGAAATCAAAACCAACAAAAAAAGTTTTCTGCCAACAAAGAAAAAATATGTCCGCTAGGCACTGTAGGAAAAGATAGAAAATCAAGGCATGGACCCAAACATATTCCTTCAGTTTGCAAAATGGACAGAGATGCTGGAAATAGAGGCATAAAGCCAATCCTGGGAGTAAATGCAAAGAAATGGAAGTTATCACATTTAAATCAGAGAACCATCCACAAAAAGCAGCTCAGTGCACTGAAGTCACAGGACCAGTCTTTGCCATTTCTGAAAACACTGAATGAAATGTAAGGCTCAAATTTATTAAATATTCCTGTTGCATCAAATCAAATTGGTACTTCATGAGAGACCAATAAATATATCCTGCAGATTTAAGGAAGAGGAATAAAAGAAATTATCCAAGTTATTTAGCTTCTAAAACATGCACAGATTTGAAAATGAAAAATTAAACAAATAACTGCAGTCACCAACTAGTAGATGTAGAGATAAATAAACCAAATCAGATAAGGATGTATACTTGTTTGCACAAGTAAATTTACCTAGAAGGAATCGGAGCTGCTTTAGAACCAATCAAAAATTCAGCAACCTGATATGCACTGTTGCCTTACCTTCAGCAATTGCTCCAAGAACAAGGATACCAGATTCTTTAACTACCCATTCAGGATGGAAGAGCAATTCCTTCAAAAGGGGCAAGATGTGTGGCAGAAGTTCATCACGAAATACATTAGCCAGGACATCTAGAGCAGCAGCAGAACATTTCCCTGAGGGGAATTAACAGTGTTAATCTCTGCTTATTATACAAGCAGTTGTAGCTAGATAGTGTAATCCTGATTTTAATGACAGGGCATTAAGACGAAAGATCCTTCAATTTCATTACAATACACAGGGATCCACTGTGCTCTGGTACAAAGACACTGCTCTTAGCCAATTTTGCAGCATTTTTATGGCCACTAAAATGACTTATACACTGGGGATATTAAAACTCACTGACAGGAACCACACCATTATGTAACATATATAATGCTGCAATATAATTACAGGATGGTGTAACACTATGGAAGAGGGAAGGTCTGTGACATGAATGTAACGTACCGGAGAAACTAAGGAAAAATAGCCTAAAAATATTAGCAATTGATTAAAAAAAAAAGTGTTCATATATGATCTGTGTCTCAAAGAAAAAAAAAAAAAAAGGCAAAATCATCAACCTCTAGAGACTGAAAGAAATTTGCTGACCTCTGCTCTGAGCTTTTAATCTTACTCCTGATTCTGTGATGCACTGATACAAAGAACACCACCTCGAAATTTGTTTGAAAGTTTTTAATCTCATATTTTTAGCACACAAAAGGTCATAAAAGAACAACTTCAAAACATGATTCAGAAATCCTTACTCTGGTTTTCTGCTGTGGTGCTGTCACGTCTAGACAAATAATGCTAAAATGGATTTATAAAGAATGCTTGTATTACAGAAATTATACTGCACATTTTTGCTTATTATGATCTCAGTTCCTTCTTAATCTGTCAGAAATGATCCAATTGGAACAAAAGTTTATACAAGACAGGTAATCAGGCAAAATATATGTAGCAAATGTAACATGCAAAAATCCTAAACTGATAGTGGGCCCAAACAGGACACAGATAAGTTTTCAGATGGGAGGTAGCAACTACCAGAATAGATAATAAATACAAAACTTTTTCTGCCCTACTTCTAGATGATGTCCAACAAGTTTGAATAAAACAAAACACGAGCCCTCAAAATTCAGAGCAGATCTCCACTGCAAAGCAATAATAAATAGCACAGACTCCTCAAGACCGGAACCTGCTGCTTTCAGCTAAGACTGTTTCAGCTTTCTACTAGAGGAAAGAAAGTTGGGCTCCCATATTTAGTTACCAGGTCTCATTAGTAAGCAATGCTGCTAATTTTCAGGCTGTGCTGATGTTTCCTCTCTGTTCAAATTGGAAGTCAAATATAGAACACTGAATAAGAAATAAGGCATACAATTCTGAATTTCAGATAATCCAAATTCTCTCAAGTCCAGATGGCATACATCAAAACAGATTTCTTTCTGTTCTCTCTCTTTCCTAGTCAGCTTTAGCTTCCTCATCATCTTAACCAAAACTGTGGACCACAAAGCACCCTTCTTGTCATTTCAGCTATGTTTTTCAGAAAGTATGTATTTAATTCTGCAATCTCTACACACAATGATGACTACAAGAACAACATTATGAATTTAAAGCTATTAAAAAAGAAAGATACTTTACAAAAGCAAGCATATTTGTGCTTATTTTCTTCTAGAATAACGACAATAATTTAAAAAGCTTAGATACATCTCAAGGTTGTTTGATCCAGAAGCTTCAAGGTACATTTATCTGTACTACATCTGAACTACTGGTAATGGCTGTCAGCAGCAGCATGTTCAAATGGAGGAAAAAGAAAATAAAAAAAAGATCAAACACAAAACAGATTTAGAGGGAAGACTGAAGTAAAAGACAGCATTATTAAGCTTCCTCAAGCTAAGAACAATGTGTAAGAGTTTTTTTTTTTTTATGGAGTAAAAGTAAACAGGTGATCCATGATTTGTATTATCTTGTAGAATTAAAATTCAAAATTCAAAGCTTCACTTGAATTGCATCCAGTAGATGTTTGCAGCTCTATCGGCCATATTTGAAATAAGTTTACAGATGGCTAGATTTTGTCAATAGAGTTACATAGCCAAAACGTCACCTGAAAGATTCCCCCTCTGCCCCAACCAGCAATTATATCAGCAGATAGTTCTTTTTCTAGTCAAAAGCAAAGCCTCAGTATTCCTATACACAAACTCCTCTTTTTACTGTGGTTCTTGTATTATGCAAGTAGCTATATTTTAAAACATTTTACACATTACTTTGACATACTTAAATTCCAGTCAGAAATAGTATCATCATCATCATCAAGATCATCGTCATCATCATCATCATCTTCAATACCATCTTCTTCATGTTGCTGAGCTACTGTGCGTGAACGATGAAAACGAGGTCTTATGTCCTGTTCACTATCTGGAATAGCTTCATCTTCTTCAACATCCCCCTGTCATCAAAATGTTTTATCAGATATAATAGTGCAACTATATTGCTCAAGGAAGTTAAGAATGAAGTGTAAATTTTAGTTCAAGATTTTATAAGCATATGAAAGATTCATATCCCACTTGGCACGGTCAGCTAACTAAATATGCCATTGTTCCTGCATTCTGCTATTTACCAGAAAAATGACAGGAAAATAGAAGCAAGAGAGGTAAGTTCACATAAAAGCACAAAGTATCCTTCTTGTTAAGAAATTACTCTTGATGGGAAGGAATTAGAAGAAATAGAGAAATTCTAGTACACAGACACATTCTAAAATGTTGTGATGGAAAAAAGCTGTGTAGTTCAAGCTAGAAGGGCATT
Source organism: Numenius arquata (assembly GCF_964106895.1). Taxonomy (NCBI): domain Eukaryota; kingdom Metazoa; phylum Chordata; class Aves; order Charadriiformes; family Scolopacidae; genus Numenius; species Numenius arquata. The sequence continues at coordinate 19,960,603 of NC_133615.1, read as the reverse complement.
CAAAATTAACTCTGATCATTTCTTTTAGGCTGCTTTGCTGCAGTAATTAACGGGTAAAGGTATCCCAGCTCTACCAAAGCTGAGTGGGAGGGGACAGGGGCAAAGCAGGAAAGCCCACAGATTATTTTTCAACAAGCAGCCACATCTAGTTTTTGGAACAGCACATCTTGCCCCAGAAAGCTAAATCTCCATTGAACAGATGGCAGATCAGCTCTGGCCTACCAGCTCAATCATTCTGATGTACAAGTCAGAAGCTAACCAGATATTCTTACTGAGTATAAAAGAAGTCAATGCTTACCTTCAACAGAATAATATCGATCTCTGAATATTTCATACCATTTACCAGCACAGGTATCAGTCTACAAAAAAATATTAATACATGTCAAAAAGGAAGACCCTGGTAATTACAGATATGTCAGTCTCACTTCAGTGCCTGGTAAAATTATGGAGAAGGTCATTCTGGGAGTTATTGAAAAACACTCAAGAGACAATGCGGTCATTGGTCATAGCCAGCACGGGTTCACAAGGGGAAAGTTCTGCTTAACCAGCTTAATTTCCTTTTATGACAAGGTTGTTGACCATCTAGTTGACCAAGGGAAGCCAGTAGATGTGGGATTTTGTTGGATTTTAGCAAAGCTTTTGATACTGCCTCTCTCAGTATCCTTCTGGACAAGATGTCCAGCACATGGCTAGACAAGTCCATAATACAATGGGTGAACAATTGGCTGAAGGGTTGAGCTCAAAGAGTGATAGTAAATGGGGTTATATCAGGCTGGCGGCCAGTCACCAGTGGGGTTCCTCAGGGCTCAATTTTAGGGCCAGTGCTCTTTAACGTTTTTATAAATGATCCGGATGCAGAAATCAAATGTACGTTAAGTAAGTTTGCCAATGATACTAAACTAGGAGGAGCTGTGCCCTCCCTTGAGGGTAGAGAGACCTTACAGAGAGATCTGGATAGACTAGAGAGCTGGGCAATCACCAACTGTATGAAGTTTAACAAGAGCAAGTGCCAGATTCTCCACCTGGAATGGGGTAATCCTGGTTATACACACAAATTGGGGGACGAGAGGCTGGAGAGCAACCCTGCAGAAAGAGATCTGGGGATTTGGGTTGATGGCTAGTTGAATATGAGTCAACAGTGTGCCCCAGCAGCCAAAAGGGCCAACCATGTCCTGGGGTGCATCAAGCACAGCATAGCCAGCTGGTCGAGGGAGGTGACTGTCCCATTCTACACTGCACTGGTGCGGCCCCACCTCGAGTACTGGGTGCAGTTTTGGGTGCCCCAGAGAAGGGCGACCAAGTGAAAGGCCTTGAGGGCAAGACTTATGAGGAATGGCTGAGGTCACTTGGTTTGTACAGCTTGGAGAAAAGAAGGCTTCCTTGAGGGGGGGCCGTGGAGGGGGAGGTGCTGAGCTCCTCTCTCTGGTGACCAGCAATAGGACATGTGGAAATGGAATGAAGCTGCGTCAGGGGAAGCTCAGTTTGGACTTTAGGAAAAGGGTCTTCACTGACAGGGGGGTTGGTCACTGGACCAGGCTCCCCAGGGAAGTGGTTACAGCACCAACCCTGTCAGAGTTCAAAGAGCATCTGGACCATACTCTTAGTTATATGATTTAGTTTTAGGTAGTCCTGCAAGGAGCAGGGAGTTGGACTCCATGATCCTTATAGGTCCCTTCCAACTTCAGATATGCTATTGTTCTATGTCAAAATAACAGATAAATAAAGCAAGCTGGTTTTCAGTCACCTGGGCCATAATTCTGGTTGTAACCACCACCACACCGAACAACAAAAACAAACAAACACTTAGCCTGATAACAAAAGCTAGTACCTTAACCATACTCCATTTCATGAGGTTCATCAATACTTTGTAATCTGAAAAAGCATTAACTTCTAACTAGAGGTAGCCAGATGGCACAACTGAGTTTTACACTTTAAAACCAGGATATTCTTCTACATGATTACATTTATTCTGAAGCACCTTTCAGAAATTAAGTCTAAAGCTTTTCAGTAAGAATTCAAATTCCCCAAAAATGCTTGATAAACAAGTTAATTTGGCTCTCACAAATAGTATTTGTCACTTTATTTACTGGTTATGGCTATGGGACTCCAACGGTACTGATGTATGGCAAAAAAAAAGGTACTAGGGGAAAGAAAGTCAAATGCTTCATGTAAACACATTCACTACAAAAATAAATCCATAAAACCAAAAAGATGTATTACAAGCCAAATCAAGCTAATACTGAAATCACCACAGACTGACCCAGCACCAGTGACAGACTCAAGCCCTGTATATTCTGCAGCTGAGGAGTACTATTTCTGAAGGTACTCAGGCCAGCAATAATATTCACACATCTCAATGGCACATTACCTTCTGAATTTTAATGAGAGAATAATAAGTATTCAGATTAATGCCCATTCATTGGCATTTCTGCAGCATACTTCATGAAGTATGCAGGAGCTATATATTTTATAAGAAAGCCTACAGAAGCAAAATGGAACAAGATATTAAACAAACAGGTTTTTAGAAGATCTTGTCCCACTTAATCTAATAAAAAAAAATCTAAGATCATCATCATCAAGTACTGGCAAATTTTTATAGCTCCCTAGTCAAAAAGTACTCACCAACAAACAAGTTGCTTTCAACAAATATGACATTGAAAGCTGAGAGATATGTAATGTGACTCTTATCTGTTTTTCTAGAAATTTCAAAGCTTCTTTAAAAAAACACAACAACCGAGGACGAAGCTGTTGCAATGTCAGTGTTCATATAGGCAAGAAGAGGTTTAAGTTTTATACTGAGGTGACTAGTACTAATAAGTGTGTTGGGAAGGGGGTAGGTAGAATCAAGAACTGTGCTACCATTCTTTTGTATTTTGAGCTATAAGAGTAGGAGTTAAGTAAAAACTTAAAAATCTTTTCTCATAACATTGGTTCTCCTGTTTTTAACTCCTATTTCTGTACTGCTACAGTAGGTGTTTTAATCTCAATTCTCTGCTTTCTAATTGCTTATAAAAACTGAAATTTTGACAGCACACACCCGTCCCTTTTATTTTTTTAACTGCTTTACATCTAAAATGGTAATTTTGCTGAAAAGAACATGTCTCTTCTCTCAACATCTTGACTGAAAGAACAGAATCAAAACCAGAACTGTTCTAGTATTTTCAAAAAACAACCATGCATGTGTCAAAAACAGTGTCTCCATTTACTGGTAACACTGAAGAATTCATTTCCTATTGCAAAAGTCTTCAGATTAGTCTGGAAAAAAGTTACAAGCACTGCTGCAGACACACAGATGTTTAGATCTCAAACATGGATATTTGTTCCTGTTCAATTGAGGATCTATGTTTTAAGGCTTAGGATAACTTTTTGAACTTTTTGAAACTTAAAAAACTACTGTCAGTCTGAAGAACTATGAACACATTATACATGCTTTCTTAAAGTTTAAATTGCAGTGGCAATTGATATGAAATTGATTCCTAAATCTACATGATCTTGTCATTTTTTTATGTTCTTCATAAAGATGGGGAACCCTTAGCATGACTATGCACATAGAAGCATTGCACAGAGTTGCTCACAATAGCAGTTGTCAAGACCATGTGTTCATGGTACACCAGATATTACAGGTAATGTCACATGGCGATGTCTGTTTAAGCTTAAGCACACCTTCGTATACATTTGCATTCATCTGATGCTTAACAGGCTGTTAAGATTGAGGTAAAACACCAGTGATGCAGTTTAGGCTGCTTCTGAAGCCAAGTCTGAAATCCTCAGAAGTCTTTTTGGCAACCTCTGTGCTACAGACATTTTTAATATGCACAAGAACTAGCTACAGGAAACTCCTTCTAAGCATACAGCAAGCTAGATAAAGTCTCTTTAAGAGTAACCAGGAACAAATCAACTGAAGTTTAAAGATGACTATTTCAAAACAACTAGGAGTTGTAATTCTTAATACTTACTTAGTAAGATGCCGACATAATACATCTTTACAAATTGGCTGTTCAGCCAAAGTCAGCCAAAACTCGCAAGCCTCCAAAGCCACATTTTCATCTTGATCCTGGGTCCTTTGAAGCATATACTACACAATATAAAAAAAGGTACTTGTATAAGATGTAAGTTTTGAGTGCCCAGAAGAAGCTATCAACACTGCAAAGCGTCTTCACACCAGACTATGCTACCAGAGTAATTTTGTTTCTTTGGGGCGAAGGGAAGAAACAAATATAAGAGACTACTTGAGGCTATGGTGAGAATAAGCCTATTTCTTAATGCTAAATGATTCAGATTCTAAGTTTCTTCACTGCTTAAGTGAGAACACTATTACCAAGAAACTACAAACAGAGACCCAAGATAATAAACAGCAGTTTCCCAAGAATAGCTGTGTTTGGCTTTTTTTTTAATAAATTATTATTTTACACACCCCCCTTTGCCTTTTTGAATAAAAAGGTACAACTATACACTTCGTAAGATGGAAATATTTTTTATATCCAGTACCATAAAAAAGCTTCCCTTTCAAATCTTGATTACCTAACAGGATGCAATTAAGTAGAACCCATAACAGGGAAAAAAAGAAAAAGTCTCCCTTTTTTATAGCATGAATGGCAATTGAGAGATACAGTACCAAATCTTTAAGCTTGCTGTTAAAACTTAATCCCCTTAAACAAAAAAATCCCAATCAAATAACTGCATAAACAGAAAGCCTAAGTATACCATGGCTACATCTGTTTCTTATACACAACTGCCAAAACAATTTAGGGAAGATGCAACTTCCAAAATAGTAATTTCTGCATTCTTCCATGCCAGCCCTTATTTCTGAAACAGTTGATTCTTCCACTCATTTTAGAAGCCTCATGGAAGTCCATGCAGCTACCTTTCCTCACACATGGATTTAAAACAATCAAAGTAAATCCTTCTTCAGAATACTATTTTATTCTCAGAATTGAATAGAATGGGGTGACCTATATTATCCTTATGCATTTCCGGGATGCAAGATTTGCCATGAACACATCCCTTCCAACAGAACTGCACTAAATTGCAAGTTTTTCCTAAAGGGTCACTACTGTGATTAAGAATTCATGGTAACAGAAATACTGCTCTATCCTGAGTTGTCAACAATTTACACCTTGGAAAAGTTGAAAAATGTCCTATCCATTGCAAGCAAGGCTTTGTTAATACACCTGAAGTGATCTGGCATTTTTCCCCCAGAGGGCTTGAAAATCCACTATTTTGTTGTATCTGGTTATTTGTCACAAAGACAAAAACAGAATGACAAAAAGTAATCTCTGTTTGAAGGTGCTTCTTACACTGTCATTTCCTCTTTAAGTATGTATTATCGTATATGCTCCATGAAGTTAGGTATGAAGATAGGTAGCAGTAGACTGAAAAGGCTACTTACACTCAGTGGTATAAGATAGCCACATACACAGCCTAGAAATCATAGACTGGTTTGGGTTGGGAGGGACCTTTAAAGGTTATCTAGTCCAACCCCCTGCCCTGGGCAGGGACACCTCCCACCAGACAAGGTTGCTCAAAGCCCCATCCATCCTGGCCTTGAACACCTCCAGGGATGGGGCAGCCACAGCTTCTCTGGGCAACCTGGGCCAGTGTCTCACTACCCTCACAGGAAAGAATTTCTTCCTAATATCTAATCTAAATCTACCCTCTTTCAGTTTAAAACCGTTACCCCTCGTCCTATCGCTACAATCCCCGATAAAGAGTCCCTCCCCAGCTTTCCTGTAGGCCCCCATAGTAAGAACAGTAACAAAGTAAAGTGTGGGGAGAGTATTTGAAGGCTTTTTTAAATAAGTACTTTTAATGATAAGCTATAAAGTTCTAATGACTTTAGGCAATGGAAATAGTTGCTTCAAAACAATAAATTACAAAATGGCATAGGAAGATTATTCAGAACTCGTCTGCAGACTCTGTAACAGTGTTGTGTTAGTCTTGCTATGTCAAACCATCAAGAAAAGAAGTGTGATGCATAAAGCATTAAGAACACATCCTTTGAACAGTAAGACATCTTTATCTGAAGAAAGCAACAGGATGCACAGTCTTATGACTTCAGCAATAAGTTTAGTTTCTGTGTTACAGCTTCATAACATCAATACACTATTCATTCCTTACAAGTAATCTCATTATGCATTGTAGAATAAAAAGTCAGGACTTCTACTGAGAAAGTTCTTAGGAGCCATGTGTTTGGCTAAATATGCTCTATGAACATACAAGTGCAATCTGATAACTGAAATCTGTTAGGTCAGTCTACTCCTGACATATCCTGTTGTCATTATCTCAGACAGAGGAAAGAGGAAAAAAAACAAACCAACCCACCACAAAAAAATACACATCTGCTTCTGCTCACCTGGAAGCACTTGCTCAAAAAACCCACTGAAATCCAAACTCAGCTCCAGGAACTTGGCAAGAAAATTAATACTAAACCTGTCTGCTTCAAAAGCCAAGACCTTCTGTCTTAGAATCAATACTGGATCATTAATATTCTTAACTACTTTAAAAGTGATTCTCCATAAGCATAAAAAACCTCATCATGTGGATACAAGTTTCTCTTTTTTTAAGACTTCCTTCAGTTAGAGTAGCCACCATCAGCAGCATTCAACTTGGAGGTATTCAAGCTTCAAAGGGACAAAACCAGACTCATTTGAATGTTGAACAATAGTCAGTTCTGAGATATTGCATTTGCACATACAAATATGTACACAGAACTGGGGAAATCAGTAATAGCACACAGTAGTCCCAAAACCGGGGGGAAAAAAAAGTCTAAGCTTTGTTACAGAACAAAAATGCTGTCTTTTATAGAGAAGAAAAAAAACAAAACCAAATCCAAACAAACAAAAGAAAATGTACCCACCGCAAGTACCAACAATCCCTACTTGTCCTGTGTTGCATGAGAACATGTTTTCCAAGGGTTGGTATCATGGAATTCCAGACAACACATAGGAAGACTAGACAGCAGGCCAAGGCTGTCATGGGTCACCTCAATTTTATGCCTCTCTAATGCCTTTGTCCAGGAGCAAAAAAAAAAACTTAACACCTTCTTCATGTTGTCTGGACCTAGCCCTTACGGAATTTGACACTGGGTTATGACCCACTTGTTCACATGAAATCTGCATGAGAAACATACTGATCTTCACTATATTTCTAGTCTAGCAAGTAGTGTGTGTAAAGGCTACCTAGAAACTGCCAGTATTTCCCAGAAACATGGAAACTCAAAGAGTTGAGTAGACAAAAATCAGCTGATTGGTCCTCTGGTAGGCAAGTCTGCACTAATCTAGGATGATTAAGAAACTATCAAACGACACTAAATTCTACAACTGAATGCAAAGGCAAGCAGCTTTGTCAGTAGCTCAAAGAGCATCTCAGCTATATAAAATAACATTCCTTATCCTTGTGGTCAAAAGATCCAAAAAACGGTGACAGCTTCAATGTGTAAACTGTAGCAGTATCAGCACTAGAACTAAGATTTTTAACATGATCTTCTCACTTGTGGTAAGGCAATGCCTGGCTGCTCCATGGCATAGCTGATCCTGGCCATTTCAGGATCAATTAACTTAATGAAGAATGAACAACTGTCATAGACATTCTCTGTCAAATACAATGTCAAGTTGGCAATTAGCTAAAAAGAAACTTTTGCAACTTCAGTCTTGAAGGAAAACAAAGAGCTGGCAAGTGCAAGAGCAAACATACCTGTACTGATGAATGCTTTTAATTTGGTATTATTTCTGCAACTCCAAACACGTTTCAGCATGCAATCTGGGAAAAGAGACTCACCTCAACTATACTAATCATATGAGGAAGCAGGCGATCCATTCGAACTTCCAGCAACATTACTAGAGCACGGCAAACATTTTTGCGTACTTCAGGCTCCTCATCACCAGCCAGTGCAAAAAGATTCTGTTGGAAAATAATACCAGTTGAAAGGCCTCAATTCATCTAGTTCAACTTGTATTTAAATTGACATTACTGGCAAACTAAAGTATGCAAACATGTACTTCTGTACCCTCCCACCCCACACCTCAGAACACCGTAACTGACATACAGTCTAGCAAATGAAGTCTTCAGACTCTCAACGTGTTTTGTTACCCAGTGTTTTGGTTATGTGTACAGTAGACACAAGGACACTTTTTTCCTGAATTATTTTTTTTCACCCTAAACATTAATGAAATTCTTACACTAGAAAACTTCTTCAGTACATAACAGCAGCAAATATAAAATAGTCTAGATAACCCAAAATCATAGAATCATAGAATAGTTCGGGCTGCAAGGAACCTTAAAGCCCATCCAGTCCCACCCCATGCCCTTGGCAGGGACACCTCCCACCAGACAAGGTTGCTCAAAGCCCCGTCAAACCTGGCCCTGAAGCCCTCCAGGGATGGGGCAGCCACAGCTCCTCTGGGCAACCTGGGCCAGAGTCTCACCACCCTCACAGTAAAGAATTTCTTCCCCAGATCTCATCTCAATCTCCCATCTCAATTTAAAACTGTTACCCCTTGTCCTATCACTACACACCCTGAACAAGAGTCCCTCCCCAGCTTTCCTGGAGCCCCTTTTAGAGACTAGAAGGGGCTCTAAGGTCTCCCCAAAGCCTTCTCTTCTCCAGGCTGAACCCCCCCCCCAACTCTCTCAGTCTGTCCTCACAGCAGAGGGGCTCCAGCACTCGCAGCATCTTCATGGCCTCCTCTGGGCCCATTCCAACAGGTCCATGTCCTTCCTGTGCTGAGGACTCCAGAGCTGGACACAGTAATCCAGGTGGAGTCTCCCCAGAGTGGAGCAGAGGGGCAGAATCCCCCCCCTCGCCCTGCTGGCCACGCTGCTGGGGATGCAGCCCAGGATGCGGTTGGCTTTCTGGGCTGCGAGTGCACATTGCTGGCTCATGTTGAGCTTCTCGTCCAGCAACACCTCCAAGTCACAGAATCACAGAATCACATGGGGTTGGAAGGGACCTCCGGAGATCATCTAGTCCAACCCCCCTGCCAAAGCAGGTCCACCTAGAGCAGGTTGCACAGGAACGTGTCCAGGCGGGTTTTGAATGTCTCCAGAGATGGAGACTCCACCACCTCCCTGGGCAGCCTATTCCAGTGCTCTGCCACCCTCAAAGTAAAGAAGTTCCTCCTCATGTTTAGGTGGAACTTCTTATATTCAAGTTTGTGCCCATTTCCTCTTGTCCTGTCACTGGGCACCACTGAAAAAAGACCGTCCCCGTCCTTTAAGTATTTATAAGCATTGATAAGATCCCCCCTCAACCTTCTCTTCTCTAGGCTAAAAAGACCCAAGTCCCTCAGCCTTTCCTCATAAGAGAGATGTTCCAGGCCCCTAATCATCTTTGTGGTCCTCTGCTGCACCCTCTCCAGCAGTTCCCTGTCCTTCTTGAACTGGGGAGCCCAGAACTGGACACAGTACTCCAGATGGGGCCTCACCAGGGTGGAGTAGAGGGGGAGGATAACCTCTCTTGACCTGCTGGTCGAGAGAGGTCGAGAGTCCTTCTCCTCGGGGCTGCTCTCAATCCATTCTCCGCCCAGCCTGTATTTGTGCTTGGAATTGCATGTCCCAGGTGCAGGACCTTGCACTTGGCCTGGTTGAACTTCATGGGGTTCACAAGGGCCCCACCTCTCAAGCCTGTCCAGGTCCCTCTGGATGGCATCCCTTCCCTCCAGTGTGTCGACCGCACCACACAGCTTGGTGTCATTGGCGAACTTGCTGAGGGTGCACTCTATCCCACTGTCCATGTCTCCAACAAAGATGTTGAGCAGCACTGGTCCCAGTACTGACCCCTGAGAAACGCCACTTGTCACTGCCTTCCACTGGGACATTGAGCCATTGACCACAACCCTTTCCACATTCAGTAGTAGTATTCAGAAAGACCCACCATCTAGCCTCAGTGACATGATGATCCTCATACTCCATAACAGTTAAAGTGACAGACTGCTGCCAGTACCTTTATGCAACAAGAGTTTCCTATATTTATGAAAAGGAAACATCTTTCAAAATACTATTTCTTGGGCTGGGAGAATGCTTAGACTAATATAAGCATAAGCATACAGAATGAACTTCAATACATGGGGATTGAAACCAAGAATGGTAAGCCAGCAATGTGTAGTTTGGGGGTAGTGGTGGTAGTAAAACGTCATTCAAAGCTCTTAATAAATCAGATATGTAATTTGACTTAACCCCCCCCAACCAAAAATGCACACTCACCTCAATAAAAGAATCTATGTGCAACATAAGAGCTTGAGTTCTGCTGATGATAAATTGATTGACGCATGCAACAGCATGAGACCTACAAACGGAACAGTTAAAATATACATTTTTCATGACTTAAACATTTCCTAAACTGTACATAGGCATCAAAAACATTAGGAAGCAAATCACATTGTCCAAGCATCTTCTACAGGCAAGAGGGAACAAATCTGCACATCTATATTGTTACCAAGAAAAATTACACATTTTTAAGTACCACCTTATACTCTAATATATTTAATAAATAATTTAAAATAAAGTATTCAATAAATAAAAAACAGAGCAGAATGACTATATCTGGCACATTTGTTCCAAACAGTATGTAAGCACATTATTTTTCAGTATAGTATGATTACTGATCTTCTTTGATATTAATAATTCCATACAAGTCAACACGGTGGAATTTTAGCACACCCTTCTTCGTTGCTAAGTGTCCAACTGACTTTAGAATATTTTTAGTATTTAATGAGACCAAAATGCATCAATAATATAGTTGTAGCTTAGAAGAAACATACTAAAAGGCAGGAGGGTTGGAACTAGATGATCTTTAAGGTGCCTTCCAACCCAAACCATTCTATGATTCTGAGACAAGTGAAGAATTGATTCTTCTATTCCACTTCATGCAAAGCCATTACTTACAAGTCTTTTTCGTTCTCAAAGATATAAAAGCCAAATTATGAAAGCAAAGGCACAAAGCAAAGCTACCTTTAAAAGTCTTTGAAGATTCATTCAAGTATTTTTACTAACGTAACTCCAAACGTCTAGTCTGTTCACATAGTCTCATAAAACAGTGTTCAAAAGTTGTCTCTTGACAGATTTAAACATAGGGTATTTTACTGACACTACTGATACTCTTCATACTGCAGCACAATGTACTGAAACCAGGCTGCAGGTCAGAAGGTGATCTGCTTTAAAGTTGAAACTGGTTTAACTACCTCAAAGCCACAAACATCACAGCATACAAAAAGTAAAAGGCTGTTTAATGTGATAAGGAAAAAAGGAGGTTTTTCTCCATCTTTCTCAGCTCCAGTGAAGTATTAAGCTTATCCTTCCACAAGTGCAAGTTCATGCTTTGTTATATATTTTTCTTAGTGTGCATCTCTTTTAGGTGTTTTGAAATCTTATTTAAATGCTATCATGATATATTCCTAGTTATACTCTTCCTTTTAGTCTTCATCATCTGTTACTGTTGGCAATAATAGCCTTCTATGACGTTATAACTGGATGGCTGGATGAGGGGAGAGCAGCAGATGTCATCTATCTTGACTTCAGCAAGGCTTTTGACACTGTCTCCCATAACATCCTCATTAGGAAATTAAGGAAGTGTGGGCTACATGAGGAGGCAGTGAGGTGGATTGAGAGCTGGCTGTGTGACAGGACTCAGAGGGTTGTGATTAATGGAGCAGGGTCGAGTTGGAGGCCTGTAACCAGTGGTGTCCCTCAGGGGTCAATACTCGGCCCAGTCTTGTTCAACATATTCATCAATGACCTGGACGAGGGGACAGAGTGTATCCTCAGTGAGGCTGCTGATGATACCAAACTGGGAGGGCTGGCTGACACTCCAGAGGGCTGTGCCACCATCCAGCGTGACCTGGACAGGCTGGAGAGCTGGGCAGAGAAGAACCTAATGAGGTTCAACAAGGGCAAGTGTAGGGTCCTGCACCTGGGGAGGAAGAATGCCAGGCACCAATATAGGTTAGGGGTGGACCTGCTGGAAAGCACTTCTGAGGAGAGGGATCTGGGGGTCCTGGTGGATAGTAAACTCTCCATGAGCCAGCAATGTGCCCTTGTCACCAAGAGGGCCAATGGAATCCTGGGCTGCATAGGGAAGAGTGTGGCCAGTAGGTCGAGGGAGGTCATTCTCCCCCTCTACTCTGCACTGGTGAGGCCACAACTGGAATACTGCATCCAGTTCTGGGCTCCCCAGTTCAAGGGAGACAGGGAACTACTGGAGAGAGTCCAGCATAGGGCAACAAAGATGATTGAGGGATTGGAGCATCTCCCTTATGAGGAAAGGCTGAGAGAGCTGGGGCTCTTTAGCCTGGAGAAGAGAAGGCTGAGGGGAGACCTTATTAATGCTTATAAGTATCTAAAGGGTGAGTTGAAGGAGGATGGAGCTGGACTCTTCTCAGTGGTTGCCAGTGACAGGATGAGGGGCAACGGGCATAAGCTGGAACATAGGAAGTTCCATTTAAATATGAGAAAAAACTTCTTTACAGTGAGGGTGACAGAGCACTGGAACAGGCGGGGAGGTTGTGGAGTCCCCTTCTCTGGAGATTTTCAAGACCCGCCTGGATGCAGTCCTGAGTAATGTGCTCTAGGCAACCCTGCTCTAGCAGGGGAGTTGGACTAGATGATCTCTAGAGGTCCCTTCCAACTCTGACAATTCCGTGATAATTGCCGCCTCCAAGTTGTAGAATCTTTAAATTTAGTTTTCAAACAGGAGTTCAAAAACACATTTCACAGAATCACACAGAAGGGTTGAGGTTGGAAGGGATCTCTGGAGTTCTTCTTGTCCAATGCCCCTGCTCAAGTAGGGCCACCTAGTCAGTTGCACAGGACCACACCCCAGTGGGTTTTGAATATCTCCAAGGATAGGGACACTCCATCACCTCCCTAGGCAACCTGTGCCAGCACTTGATCACCCTCACAGTAAGAAAAAGCCTTCTCTTCTCTGGGCTGAACAACCCCAACTCTTTCAGCCTGTCCTCAAAGGAGAGATGCTCCAGCCCTCTCATCATTTTTGCCTGGCTCCATCTTCTTTGCACCCTCCCTTGAGTTATTTATTTATATTGATGAGATCCCCCCTGAGCCTTCTCTTTTCTAGGCTGAACAGTCCCAGCTTGCTCAGCCTTTCCTCATAGGAGAGAGGCTCAAAACCCCTTATCATCTTCACGGCCCTTCGCTAGATTCTCCAGCACCTCCATGTCTCCCTTGTACTGGAGAGCCCAGAACTGGACACAGTATTCCAGGTGTGGCCTCACCTGGAGGGTGAGGTGAAGGATCACCTCCCATGCTGGCAACACTCCAGCTCAGGATACCATTCACCTTCTTTGTGGCAAGGGCACATTGCTAGCTCATTTCAGGGTAAAAGCTACTGTTCTTGTTGATAAATTCTGTAATTTTTCTTCTATCCTATACTTCTGTTACTTTGGAGATTTTAATACTGTATTAAAGTAAAAAGATATTGAAGCCATTTAATTTGATCCAGCTGAAAGATAAAGAGCTATCTAAGGTTTGGTGCAGTTAAAGCAGAAAAATATTTTTCTGCAAGAACTCAGAAACTATTATCAGCAAACAATTTTTTACTCTCACATTGCTGCATTCGTTACAAAATGAATGCAAGTGTTCTTTCTAATCAGAATATGAAATTTTAACTACAGCACTGAAATTTTCATAATAATATGCAAAAATCTTAAAAGAAAAAGTTTGAAAATCAAAGTCAGACAGATTCTACATTTAGAAGATGTATAGAGAGGTGAGGCTGATCTATTAACTAAGCAGAAAAATGTGGAAATTATCGATGCATGAAATCTCTGTGCCTTTCCTTCTCACATTTGCACATGCAGGATCATTTAAAAAAACTAAGCATGTTTTAAACTGATTACAAAATATCAACCTTGCTGCTCATGTAAATAATTTTTTTTTTACAGGCAACTTTAGTACAACACCTAAACCTACCTTATTTTTGGACTGCTGTGCTTGAAGAACTGCAAGAATTTAGGTATCATGATATTGAGTGGTTGGTCCAATACATCACTATCTAAAATTTCAGCAGAATCTTCACATATCTTCTGAAGAGCGCCAAATGCACCCTGTTTATAAATAAATAAATAAATAGATAGATATCTGTTCTTTTAAATTTTGAAGCAAGCAACATTTTAGGTTTTGTACAGAAGACGTAATTTTAACACAGCACCACAGTAAATGTAGCTAACTAAATATGGAGTTCAATTAAAACATCCTTAAAGGCTTTTTATTTAAAGCACTTTATACTGTCATCTGTAAACCTTCAAGCTGAATGACTCTATAATAGATAAGTGGTAATTTTAATTTTAGCATTCAATGCTCATTTGTTCTATCATATTTTTAAAAATGCTTAAAAGAAATATCTTATTTGAAAAATAAATGACAAGTTCCAAAGGCATCCAATTTAATTTTATATACAATTTTATTTCCTTTAATGGTTTGTTATAGGACACTGTGGTTTTTTTCTTTTTCTTAAGCAAGCAGCACTAAAACACAACAGCATAGCATCTTGGACAACTGTCATATCTCTAAGGATTCTTTCATACAAAATGCTTCACACACTTATGCAGACAGCATCAAGTAATTAAAATTGTGGGAACACAGATTTTTATTTTTCTTAAAATCAGACAAGACTTTTTTTTCCTCATAGCTTAAAACCGTTGAGCTGGTATTTATTTGTTTTCCTTTATAAACACTGAACAAAAATTTCATTTGACACTAGTGTGATATATCAGTGACAGATCACATTTCCAGATTAAGTTATAAGACAAATGAACAACACTACTGTTAATTAAGAGAAAATTCAGGGCCAAATGGATGATGCCTAAAAGATTAGGCATCACAAAGTGGCAACTTCAGGACATTTCTCAGCTGAGATCATAGAATCACAGAATGGTTTGGGTTGGAAGGGACCTTAAAGCCCATCCAGTGCCACTCCCTGCCCTGGGCAGGGAGTCCTCCCACCAGACAAGGTTGCTCAAAGCCCCATCCAGCCTGGCCTTGAACACCTCCAGGGATGGGGCAGCCACAGCTCCTCTGGGCAACCTGGGCCAGAGTCTCACCACCCTCACAGTAAAGAATTTCTTCCCCAGATCTCATCTCAATCTCCCATTTCAATTTAAAACTGTTACCCCTTGTCCTATCACTACACACCCTGAACAAGAGTCCCTCCCCATCTCTCCTGTAGGCCCCCTTCAGGTACTAGAAGGTCGTTATAAGGTCTCCCTGGAGCCACCTCTTCTCCAGGCTGAACAACCCCAACTCTCCCAGCCTGTCCTCACAGCAAAGGGGCTCCAGGTCTCGGAGAATCTTCATGGCCTCCTCTGGCCCCGCTCCAACAGGTCCATGTCCTTCCTGTGCTGAGGACTCCAGAGCTGGACACAGTAATCCAGGTAGGGTCTCACCAGAGCAGAGTAGAGGGGCAGAATCCCCCCTTGCCCTGCTGGCCACGCTGCTGGGGATGCAGCCCAGGATACGGTTGACCTTCTGGGCTGCCAGCACACATTGCTGGCTCATGTTAAGCTTCTCATCCACCAACACCCCCAAGTCCTTCTCCTCAGAGCTGCTCTCAATCTATTCTCCGCCCAACCTATATTTGTGCTTGGGATTGCCATGTCCCAGGTGCAGGACTTTGCACTTGGCCTGGTTGAACTTCATGAGGTACGCACGGGCCCACCTCTCAAGCCTGTCCAGGTCCCTCTGGATGGCATCCCTTCCCTCCAGTGTGTTGACCGCTCCACACAGCTTGGTGTCATCGGCAAACTTGCTGAGGGTGCACTCAATCCCACTGTCCATGTCTCCAACAAAGATGTTGAGCAGCACTGGTCCCAGTACTGACCCCTGAGGAATGCCACTCATTTCACTCAAGATGCTATGACTACTCATCTACAGTCTTATTCTGCTTTTATGCAAAGAAAACAAATTACTTTGAATGAACACTATGAACATGGAATGCAGGTAGAATAAAAAGTATCAGATTTGAGACACTGTTCTCTGAAGACATTTTATACGTGCGTATACACACTCACAAAATACTATACATATATAGATAGCATCTATGAAGAGAGACAAAAATAATAAAATTTAGATGATAGCCCATTTCAAAATAAGTCTCCTTACCTCACAGGTATTGTAATCTTCAGAATCCAACATGCTGCAAAGCTTTGGTAAGAGTTCAGGCCAATTCTGTAATTCCCCTTTTGAAGCAATGGTTGTTATCAGAATGCCTAAGTGAATCAGAGGAATAAAGGAAATGAGATCTCATATATCTTCACAGGTTTCCCACCAATTTTTCTCATTTTACTCCTCTCAAAGATGTAAGGAGTTAAGAAATTTCTTGTTTTATTAAGAGCTGGCAAGTATAAAAGAGAAAGTACATTTAATTACAAATGATATTTCAAGGGCTTTGAAATGCAAAGGCAGGTTGTTCCTTCCTGCTACCATGAAGGGCTCAAATGTGAGAAGTCAAGGACAAATTAATTCCAGTTAAGGAAATAATGCCTAAACACTTCAGGACAGGTTCTAAGTTCACTAAAAACTGTAATAATCTTGACCTCCAGTAAACAGAGTATCCATCTCAAAGTCACCTCCTCTTTATTATGAAACAAAAGCAAGAACATGGGAAACTGTCATTCAGTAAACTTATAACCCAATGGTAAATTATGTGTTCACAACTTTACTATGTTTACACAAAACATTAAGGACACATTTTAAGACTGAAATACCTACTAAGAGCTTACACACTATGGCAGGTCATCCAGTGATCAGCCATAGGGGTTGGCTGATTCAGATAGGACAGCCCAGAGAGTCACTAATTCTATTTCCAGCACATACAGAAACCCCGGGAAAAAACAATTAGGTGACAGGAATGGGGAAGGCTGCTTATAAACTAGGACCGACTATGAGTCTATTCGCCTCAACTAGTAATCTCCCAAGTGACAAGTGATAAAAACTTTCCTAAGCCTTTTCACTGAGCTAATCACCATTTATTCCAAAGGAAAATGATATAACATTAAAGTTAAAATTATTATTAAACATACAAAAATACAGGACAATGTTACAGAACAAAGGACATTCCAGGCAAGACACAAAAATATTTTGCATTGTGTTTCCTTTGATGCAATAAGGCCAGAGAACCTAAGACGACAAAGGCAAAAACAAAGACAGAGGCAAAACACTATTTTATGGCTCCAGTAGTTTGTATTAAGTTGTCTTCATAATTGCAACTGAATTGCAATTGAAAAGACTCTCAAAAGCCTATAGAGACCTATGGAGTCTTAAAGACTATTACTCCTGAATATGATGGTCCTGCAAAGAATATCAGATGCATTAATAGAAAAACACATATTTTATTATTGCTGGATCTTAATGATCTGCTCTTAAAAAAAAAAAAATAAGCTGAACTTCCTAAACAGAACAAAATAAATGAACATTCTTGCCTCCTAGACAAGGTACTTAAATTGCAAAATTGACTCCCTGACTTAGTGCCCTGGGTTGGGATGGAGCAGAACCAACTTTCTGTTCAGTGAAAGAGGCTCTTGCTTATACTTGATGCTGCGGCAACCAGGGTCAGCTGACTTGGTTGTTTACCCCATGGAGGGGTCACACCTGTGGGGAGGAGTGGACAGGTCAGGTGACCCAAACTGACCAATAGAGTAATCCATCCCTTCTGCCATGCTCAGTATAAAAGCTGAGGGAGCAAAAGGGTTAGGTTGCTGCTTCAATGGTTCTCTTTTTTTGATGAGTGGTGTCTGAGGAGGGCTTTGTCTGTTTGTGTGCCTCTGATCCTCATCTGTGGGTCTGGAATCCAGTTCCTGTTTATCACTGGGTTCAGTCTGGAACTTTCCTAGTGCCTGCTGGTGATGTTTCCCTGGGAACTTGATACAGTACAGTTTTATATATATTGTATCTATTTCATTATTTCTTATTTATTTTATTATTGATATTTTATTAGTTTATTTTTTTCTAAACTCATATCTCTTTTCTTCCTCTTCTTGGAGTGAGAGGTGGGGGAGAGCATCTGTTGTCTTGTCATTGGCTAACCCGGCCCAAACCATGACAGGTTTGTAGAATCAACACATTGAGAAACATACTTAAGAATGAAATTCCTGGAACTCCTCTGGACCAACATGTGAGAGAAGTCATAAGTCTTAAAGGGGTTGATAGTTTTGAAAATGAATTGATTTAAAGTTTATTCAAGATCCTAGAAGTTGTCAGAAGATGACAAATGGTCTATCTGTACTTGCAATACATGCAAGCTTTCACAGCTCAAGGAAAGACTATTTGAAAACTACTTTAAGTATTCTTCAAAAAGGTTTATCCTAGACAGCAACAGGATAATCTAGGAGGAGACACTTCCAGATGTGTAGGGAAGAAGCAACTTGAGGCCCTTGTCCCCTTGCAACAGAGACATGCAGTTCAGACCGTACGTGTCATTACAGGCTTTCTGTAAAGGTCTGCAGAGAAGCCATTTAATGTTCTGGTCAGTGGGGGTTTTTTGTTTGTGTTTTTTTTTTAAACAGTGAAGGGAGACTTTGGTGGGGACAAAAATAAATAAATATCAGACTATCAAGAACCTAAAGAGGCAATAGGTATAGCATTTGAAGCTTTGCAAAGGGTTTTAAGAACAATGAGGAAACAGCCATATAAAATAAAGTTTTAGGTACTATGTTCATGTTAAAAGAAATCTATGTGGGCTTCTAATGAGCTTCATCTCCTTTCAAATGTGAAGTATTTCCCACCTGCCTGCTGCTTTAGTTGGCCAGCAGGGGACACAAGACACCAGAGATGCCTTTGTGGCTACCTCTGCAACACAAAGAAACAAGAACATCAGAAGAGTAATCAAAGTAAAGAAATAATCCATTTAGTATCTGTCCTGGGTCTGGCGGGGATAGGGTTAATTCTCCCCAGGACCTAGCAGGGACACAGGTATTCCATCCCATGTGAGCCATGCCCAGGGGGTAACAGGAGCTAGCCGGGGAAGGGGAGGGGCAGGAAGTCGGGGGGGGGGCGGGGGAAGGAAGTCATCCCCCAGGGGAGCGGAGCGGTCGGGGGGCGTCCCGGGTGCGGTCGGCAAGCGGTGGTATCGTACTCGTGGTTGTATATTCCTCTGTCAGTGTTATTGTTGTTGTTGTTTCTTGCTCCCCTTGCTGTTCTGTTAAATTGCCTTTGTCTCAACCCACGAGTTTTTGCCTTTTTCTTCCGATTCTCCCCTCCCGGCCGCGCTGGCGGGGGGGGGCCCGATCTGAGCGAGCGGCTGCCACGTGGTCCTTTGGTGCCGTCTGAGGCCAAACCACGACAGTATCTTGCAGCTTTTTGACAGCTTTCTGAGCAACATACTAAGCTGCAAGGATAGAAACTAGAAACTGAAATCTTTATAAAGGTGATCTTTGATTTGTAATAAACTTAATTAAAAGTCAGTATTACAGAATCTGTCGATATTTCACTTGACAAAAGTGAAATCTAACAAGTATAGCAGTTGAGCTAATTGAGCAGTAAACACAAGAGAACAGACTCCAGAGGGATGTCAGAAATTGTTAAAACCAGAACTGTAATTATCATGGCAGCATCTTTTATGTCACTATTCCACTAGTTTATAGTATCAACTCAAAAATAAAAAATTTGAACATAAAGAAAAAGCAACTATGCTTCAGTACTTTCATACCAATAACAGGACAGGGGAGAGGTTGGGGATTTTGGGGTAGTGGTTTGCCTCTTTAGCACCTAAAGTTGATTTCTGAACTCCTCAATTCTAAAAAGTTGAACTTCATGACAAAATTCCCCCCTCATAGGGCAATCGTTAACTTTCACTTTCCTTCTGCAATGAAGCTCTCCAGTCCTGTCACTACTCTTAAACACTCAAACTATTTCTCCTGCTTACTTTTAAGCAGGGAGCTACACTAAGGTCCTGCCTAGACCAGAATCCCCAGAAAGATTTAAGAACAGTCAGACACCTCATAAATAGATGTATTTATTTCCTGGTAAGTTTGTGGGTCCTCCATATTTTAATGTTGGCACAAGGGTTTTTAAAACCTGTACCACACAACACAAAGAAGTTCCACACTGTTACTCATTTGGGGGTTTAAACATGGAAAAGCTAAGTAAGGATGCAGAAATGCGTAATTACCATTTGGTCTCAAATCACAGTTCTAAAATAGACTCTATTGCCATCTTAGTTGTCCTCAGTAAGGTGACTTCTGAGAATGGGATTAATCAGCTTGCCTCCATCTTGGTCAAATGGTATCAGCTTTTGCCTCATTAGCACCAGATGCCAGAGACCACAAAGGCTGCATTACTTCTTCCCTGATGCTACTTTGATGTATTTCCTCATCTTCCTCTCAGAATTCCAGAGATCTTATTTGCAGTTGGCTCATTAAATTGATAGTGCTTGAACAGCAAAAACATGTATGCATCTCAAAGAGCACCTATGACTAGCACATGCCAACAAGGCAGGTAGCAATATATTTACACCTAGCTAATATCAAGACACCAGTGAGAGCTGGACCAACCTCACTATTAAGACAGAGGCCTACAAGGATCCAACATATAATTACTTCACACAGGAGGGTGCAAAACACATGCTAAATGGCAACTCTTATTATGTAAGCATACAGTTCATCAGTTGGTACACATCTTCAGAGTTCCTATATGCTTGAATAATCCCTGCAAGGACCACTTAAAGCTCAACAATAATTGAGCTACTAATCCACAAGTGTTTCCTACTAGGAGAAACAAAGAATAAACTGCTCAAAAACAAACAACAGCCCACACCCTCCCCCAGTTGCCACCACCACTACACCACCTTAAGACAGCAATCCAAACAGAGCTTCAATATATTCTTATATTTAGTCAGCTCTATTGTTATCCACTGACAACAACTATGAAGAAACAAGCACAACTCTTCTACAACCTGAAATCACAAAAGTATCTGCCACTCAAAGACTTGTTTCTACTGTCATTGAGGAAATGGGGCATTAATAAAATTCACAGTAAAGCATTTTCACAAGGGATGAGACAGTAGGATAAAGCAGAGATGGACATTTTTCTCTAGTCCAAAATCCTTAACCCAGATATCTGGAGAAGGAATTCTATACAAAAAGCAAAGGATTCTAAAGGAGCAATAACTGGTAATTATTTTATAACAGAAATTGGCTGATACAAGCTGAATTCTTTTCTGAACTTGCAGCCACCCCTGTTTTTTTCTACTGTACTTAAATATACATTTATTTTACTTTTTTCTAGTTTTTGGAGTGGATGAGGAAAATTACTATGTTGTAGTAATTGGGGGAAATCATATTCTCAAAGAGCAGACAGAAAAGCAATATTACCTAGAAATAAGTAAAAATAACGCAAATATGCATGTTATGGAAGAGGTATACTAAAACACAGTATTTAGGAAATCAGAAATCCATGCAACAAAACCACTTCTAGCTGATGTTCTGACCACCACACTTTATCTACTGCTTTCTGACAAAAGGTATTTAGAAAACAGAAACTCATTATGTTAATGTGCCACACATGGTATAATGATTCCCTGAAGAGGTGTGCATATGGAGGAGCAGGGAGGAAGTTGGCTAACAGAAGTGTTTTATTGATGCAAGTGGAGTGCTGAAAGTTCTGAAGTCAGACCTTTATCTTGTTCATGGTTTTAGGTATAAAAATTGGCAGCAAGCTGAATTTTAGTAGATTCAAGTAGATTTATGTTCAGTCATATTTTGAGAGATATGAACTGAATTGCTAAATCAGTTTTAAAAGAAAGCAAAAATAAGCATGATTTTCATATATTCACACTGAAGATTAATATCAACATCAAAACATAGTGCAGTTGTGACAGTTATCAGAAGCAGTTTTATGTGTTTAATAGATCTCACATCAGTAACATTTTTAGTGTGCAGAAGACAGCAATAAGAGTAAACTTACCTACAGTAGCTCTAATTAAGGGGGAGGAATCACCAATGTTGTTCAGACATTCACTTTTAATGAAGTCAGTTACCCCATTTGGAAAGTTGTGAAAATAAGCTTTTACATTATTCTTCAAGATGAGACCACTCAAGGAACGCGTTGGTTCATCTGCAACAGAAAAAAACATTCAAATTTCAATCAGCTCATAGGATAAAGCAGATGTCCAGAACAATGCAACAAGATCAAAGCTTATAGTGATATTAATCTTTATTTCCTTATTTCATCTTCCAAATGCACCCATCAATTTAAGTAGCAAACTCTAGTTTCAGAGTTCACTATTTCTATTTATTCAAAATCAGAATATCAGTACTGCAAATTCTACATTTTAAGAAAGTTTTGTATAGGTATAAGCAAGGAATAGATCTGAACTCATGGGATATAGGAGACTCATAAAAGAGATTAGTCAACTAAAGACATTCAGACATTCTGATTATACTGACAGGCTGTAGCACTATGACTGTATGAAATAAATGACAACCCAGTTTTTTACCACAGTAAGAGCTAGAAATGAGGTAGGGACTACACAGTAAGTCTGTTGCCCCCTACTCCCACAAAAAGTGTTTTATTTTTCTACAAAATAAAGTACTGTACTCCTTTCAGATACCAGCTGTTCTATTAAACTATTAAAAGATTAAAGAGGGAGGAGAAAAAAGGCTTTAAACAATGTAAATGGATAAGTGTTATATAGTGTGAACCATAAGAAAAAAAGCCACCAGAACTGACCTAAACAGAGTAATAATTTAAGTTTAGGCAACAGTTTGAGCTCTCTTCATAGAGCTTTTTGCCTGCAAATTCCTCTAAATTATTGGGACAAGGGGAGAAGTGGAAAAAGAACAGCCTAGATTTTTCTGTTATACCAGAGCAGGCTCATGTTTAGCTCTTCAACCAAGGGCATAAGTAACTTGGTATTACTTCTGAAACATGCTGGAAGTGAGATCTGAATGTTCTATGTAGAAAGGATTAGTTCATACTATGAGAAAATTTAAATTTACAGGAATCCTTATCAACACACGAAGCTACTTTTAATTAGCATTTTTGCCACTTGTTTATTTTTTTTTCTATGAAGCTGCTGATGTTTAACCTCAGTAGGCAGTTAAGCCCCACACAGCCACTCGCTCACTCCCCCAGTTGGGATGGGGAAGAGAATCAGAAGGGTAAAAGCGAGAAAACTTGTGGGTTGAGATAAAGACAGTTTAACAGGGAAAGCAAAAGCCGTGCACACACAAGCAAAGCAAAACAAGGAATTCATTCCCTGCTTCCCATGGGCAGGCAGGTGTTCAGCCATCTCCAGGAAAGCAGGGCTCCAGCACAAGTAACAGTGACCTCGGAAGACAAACGCCATCACTCCAAACGTCCCCCACTTCCTTCTTCTTCCCCCAGCTTTATATGCTGAGCATGATGTCATATGGCATGGAATATCCCTTTGGTCTGTTGATGTCAGCTGTCCCAGCTGTGTTCCCTCCCAGCTTCTTGTGCACCCCCAGCCTGCTCGCTGGTGGGTATGAGGAGCAGAAAAGGCCTTGACTGTGCAAGCACTGCTCAGCAAGAGCTAAACCATCCCTGTGTTAT
The DNA here is from genome assembly GCF_964106895.1 of Numenius arquata. Taxonomy (NCBI): domain Eukaryota; kingdom Metazoa; phylum Chordata; class Aves; order Charadriiformes; family Scolopacidae; genus Numenius; species Numenius arquata. The sequence goes on along the minus strand of NC_133615.1, from coordinate 19,937,083 downwards.
CAACACTGTTTCCAGCACAAATCCAAAACATTGCCCTGTATAAGTAACTGTGAAGAAAATTAACTCTATCCCTACTGAAACCAGAACAGAAGCCCTGATTTTGGCTATAAATAAGGATGTTCAAAGTTCCTTTGCGCCAAGATCTACAGTTTACACACAGATCTATTCTAGGCCTTCAAAATTATTATCACAAGAGAAATATAAGCAAAATAAAGAGATATAACTTTGAAATATAAAGTATTTTAAAAATAAGTTACTGCGTCAAAACACCAAGATGCTCAAGTACACCCATGATGACTGACTGAGGGCCATTAAAAATACTTTCTATTGTGACCTATGCTGCTAACAAAAGAAACAGTACTTTTCAGAAGAGGGGATTTTGTTAAAATTCATTTTAATCAACTGATTTTATTTGAGCTCCAAAACCAGAATGCCATAATAAGAACGTAAAAACGATATTAAAAAGTCTATTTCAGTCTTCCTAAATCATAGACTAGTTTGGGTTGGAAGGGACCTTAAAGACCATCAAGTGCCACGCCCTGCCCTGGACAGGGACACCTCCCACTAGACCAGGTTGCTCAAAGCCCCGTCAAACCTGGCCTTGAACCCCTTCAGGGATGGGGCATCCACAACATCACTGGGCAACCTGTTCCAGTGTCTCACCACCCTCACACTGAAGAATTTCTTCCTAATGTCCAGTCTAAATCTACCCTCCTTCAGTTTAAAATGGTTCCTCCTCGTCCTATGGCTCCAGTCCCTGATCAAGAGTCCCTCCCCATCTCTCCTGTAACCCCTTTAGGTATTGGAAGGCTGCTCTAAGGTCTCCCCGGAGGCCTTCTCTTCTCCAGGCTGAACAACCCCAACTCTCTCAGCCTGTCCTCACAGCAGAGGGGCTCCAGCACTTGGAGAACCTTAATGGCCTCCTCTGGCCCCGCTCCAACAGGTCCATGTCCTTCCTGTGCTGAGGACTCCAGAGCTGGACACAGTAATCCAGGTGGGGTCTCACCAGAGCAGAGTAGAGGGACAGAATCCCCCCCCTCGCCCTGCTGGCCACGCTGCTGGGGATGCAGCCCAGGATGCGGTTGGCTTTCTGGGCTCTCAGCGCACATTGCTGGCTCATGTTGAGCTTCTCATCCACAAGCACTCCCAAGTCCTTCTTCTCAGGGCTGCTCTCAATCCATTCTCTGCCCAGCCTGTATTTGTACTTGGAACCTCTCTCAAAGAGGGAAGGGGGTTCTTGCGCAGCAGATTGCAGGGTTGACTGACAGGGCTTTAAACTAAATGTGAGGGGGTAGGGGGTTAATAATATCAGACTTGACTGTAGCAAGCTGAGCAATAACACATCAGGGTTAGGGAGACAGTGCTAAGTAAGGACCTTCAGCCTGGCTCCCTGAGCCAAGCTGATGACACTGCATTGCTGTCAAAGTCTTATGGAGATGAGCCAGCAGCTCTTGGGGTAGTTGAAGTCAATGGAGAAACACCTGTGAGACACCTCAAGGGGTGTTCCCCTAAGAAGGTGGCACAGCCAACAGCCCAGCTGAAGTGCCTCTACACAAATGCACCCAGCATGGGCAACAAACAGGAGTTGAAAGCTACCATGCTGCTGGAAAGCTGTGATATAGTGGCCATCACTGAAACCTGGTGGGATGAATCCTATGAGTGGAGTGTGGCTACTGAGGGCTACAAGCTGTTCAGAAGGGACGGGCGAGGAAGGAGGGGTGGAGGTGTCGCCCTCTATGTTAGGGAATGGATAGAGTGTGAGGAGATGTCCCCAAAGCCCTCCCTAGGGTCAGATGAAGAGATAGTTGAGAGCTTGTGGTGAGGATTAAGGGGCAAGCCAATATGAGGGACACTGTTGTGGGTGTTTATTACAGGCCACCTGACCAGGATGGGGAAGTCGATGAGGCCTTTTACTGCTCAGGCCAGCCCTCAGGAGTCCCAGGCTTTGGAGGAAACAGAAAAAGCCTGGATGAAGGACGACTTTCCCTTCATGAAAGAAGACCAAGTTAGGGAACAGTTAAGTACACTGGATATCCGCAAGTCCATGGGTCCTGATGGGATGCACCCGTAAGTGGTGATGGAGCTGGCAGAAGTCATTTCTGGGCTGCTCTCCATCGTCTTTGAAAGGTCCTGGAGAACAGGTGAGGTGCCTGAGGACTGGAGGAAAGCCAATGTCATCCCAGCCTTCAAAAAGGGCAAGAAGGAGGACACGGGAAACTACAGGCCAGTCAGCCTCACCTCTGATTCGGGAATGAATGGTTAAACGTAGTTAGTATAGATTTAGTACAGCTTGGCAAAGAACAGAGCTCGGAGCCCAGGAGCCCAGCATTCCAAGATAAGGAACTGGCCTTGTGTATAGGATAGCAGGAACAGCCTGCATGCTAAGGAGGAACCCAATTGTCTGGGTGAAGTGTCCATCTGGTCGGGACCAGTTTCGCGGTTTGGGGTCCAGCCAGCTCAGCATTCTTAGCCAAAGGTAAAAGTACACGGTGAAGAAGACTATGAGCCTTCCTCCAGAAGACCCCGGCCCACAACCACCAGGCGACAGTAGGCATGCAGCAAGGGGAGGAGACTTATGATAATGAGTTCCTAGAAATAATTAGAATGGTAATGCCTTTTCTTAGAATAAATTATAATAACCCAGCCCACATTACTGAATATGTATGCTTTTCATCATAAATAGATGCTTGTTTTACAACCCGGTGTGCAAGTTTGGAGGAGCGATCCCCCTTGCACCCGGTGCCGCAATAAACATACCTGCTTTATAACTCTTCGGGAGTTGTAGAGTCTGTTTTTGCGCATCAATTTGGCACCCCAGATGGGACACTCTCTGCCCGGCTGCGGGACCTGCTGAGGACGGGACTCCTCTGGGCGCCCCCGAGATTTCTCGGGAGGACTCCCCTACTCACCCAGATCGCCACGGGGACAGACAAGGACCATCATCGGCGGACCAGGTAGGTTATAATTGGGTAAGGGGATACCTGTAAGTCGTGAGGAGACGTCCTACATGAGGTAAAGAGCATTGGTGCTCGCCCCTGGGATGGTGGGGTTTGAGTCCCCGTAAAGTAGTAGCAGGGTGAGTGCTGCACTCTGTGGAATGGTAACCTGGGTCTCCTAGTCTTGGTGACAGGAGTCGCATGCGGCATTGCCATAATCATTGTCATCTGTTGTATCTGTTGTAAAATCCAGTACTGTGTGTTATGATCTAATTTATGCTGTTTGGTGTGGACCTGTGGCAAACGGTTAATGGTTTACGATTTACGTTTTATGGTTGATTAGCCTTCTAATCTAAACATTCTGTGGTATGAATGAGGAATGTAACGGGCCCCTCTGTGTGAGTGAGTGTCTGCACTGTATGAAGTGAGACGCAGCGCAGCTGCGAAACGAGCGTGGAGTTCTGATCCACGGTTCCGTGTTCTCCGCGAGGAGAGCGGCCGGAGATGAATGAAATGTATGATGGACTACAGAACAGTGTTACTTGAACCGTATGTTAGTTTTTGGTGTCCTATACACGGACCTAGGGATTTTTTGTGCAATCCAGTCTTTGTTTTCAAGTGCTTCGGTTGTGAACAGGACGTTTGGGTACAATTTGGAGACGATTTTTGGTGCGCTCGGTGCCAGGGGAACTGGTCTGACTGGGATAAAATTGAGTGTTCAGGCGAACTAAAACGGGTAATCTGGGGGAATTTGGGGAGTATTAAGAATCAGTAGAATTTGTGCAGCAAGGGTGTATCCACGGAGTTGTCTAAATATTGGGGGGGGGGGGTGTAGAAAAGAGAATTATAAAAAGCCCTTCGGACGGAGCACGGACTAGCGTCTGTCCGCTCTGTAAGCATTATTGTCTGTTTGTTTGCGTTAAGTGTTTAAGTTGTCGCAAGTATATTATTTCTTTTGGAGGAATGTTAGTGATTGATTAGGGTTTAGGTGTATCCGTTGCGGGATAAGCACACCCTTATATGGTTTACCCTGGGTTAGGTTTAGTTGTTGTCGACATAATCAGGTCGTATTTCTTGGTTGAAAGATAAGCAGACATCATGGGAAACGGACAAAGTAGTGGAGTATTGAAGAGGAGCCCTTTAGGCTGTATTTTGGCTCATTGGAAGGACATAGGAGGACCACCAGGTGGGAGTGTGGATAAGAAAACTTTAATAAAGTATTGTAATCAATGGTGGCCCTTGTATAAATTAGATGATGGGGAGAAATGGCCTTTGAACGGAACATTGAATTATAATACTTTGTTGCAATTAATGTTGTTTTTGAGGAGAGAGGGGAAGTGGGATGAGGTCTCCTATGCAGACATGTTCTTTACCCTCCGAAATCATCCCGAGTATCGAACAGACTGTGGATTGACAGCCCCACAGGACCCAATGGTGTTAGCTTTAGAGAAGGAAAATAAGAGAGAAGGAGAGAAGGAAAAGGAAAGTTGAAGAGATGTTGTTCGGCATGTAGCATAGGGCAGAGGTGTACAAAGTCGGGGAAAGTAAGAGACCCTGGAGCGGGGGATCTACCGGAATATTACAGACCACCAGAAACAGACTGGATCCAGCGGGAGACACAAAAAAGGGAGAGTGAGGACTCCGATCCTGGAACCCCTCCAAGTAGCCCAGTGTCCTCTCATCACACCCGGAGTAAGAAGGAGCAAGCAGTATTGCAGGCGCCCCTGAGGCAAGCAGTAGGACCAGGGGGAGATCCTATCCTGATACAAATTCCCTTTTCCTCGTTTGATCTCGAAATGTGGAAAAATGTGGTAAAAAGCTACCGAAGTGACCCCGTGGGGGTGACCAAGCATTTCCAGTTCCTAGTAAAACAGCATAATCCTGATTGGAGTGATAGTCAATTGTTATTGGACCATATGATGGAAACTGAAAAGCAGCTAATTTTAGAAACGGCCCAAGATCTGGTAATGATCATCTTAAAGATTCGGGGGAAGACATAAAAGATCACTTTCCCTTACAAGATCCACTCTGGAACCCTAATAGAGAGGCCCATATGAGATTATTGAATGCATACAGGGAATGGATCATAAGAGGAATGGAACGGGCCATCGCAAAAACAATTAATTGGTCAGCATTATATGCCGTTCGGCAAGGCCCAAAGGAAACTCCCTTGGAGTTTTTGGACAAATTACGGGACACTATGAGGCGACACACTCCTCTAGACCCAGGATCGGAGATAGGAATCCAGCAGTTACTGTCTCTATTCACTGGGTAGTCAGCAAATGATATCCGGAGAAAGTTGCAGAAATTAAGAACAACAGAAAGTAGAAATTTGGAGACTTTACTAGATGAAGCATGGAGGGTGTTTAGCAATAGGGAAGAGGAAGACCGAAAGAAAGATAAGCGGGTGTTGGTAGCGGTGCTACAAGAGAGTAAAGGATTTGGAGGTATGGGACCTAAAAGGCCTCTGAGAAGGGACCAATGTGCGTGGTGCGGACAGAAGGGACATTGGAAAAATGAGCGTCCAGAGAGACGGAGAGGGAAGGGAAGGATACAGGCCCATGCAAAGGGGGACTGATGGGGACCTGGGGAATCTATCCTAGCGGATCCACTGGTTACATTAAAGCTAGGAAAAAACAACGGAGCATAGAGTTTCTAGTTGACACCGGGGCAACGTTTTCAGTCTTAAATCAAGCTTTGACACCTGTAGATGATGACTTTGTAACGGTAAGGGGAGCTACTGGCCAGAGTGAAAAGGCGTATTTTCTAAAACCTCTTAAATTCAAATTAGGGAAACAACTGTGGATACACAAATTTTTATACATGCCCAATTCGCCGAGACCTTTACTAGGGTGAGACTTAATAGAACAGCTAAAGGCGGAGATAAAATTTGAAAAAGGGAAAGTGGAACTTCGAGTGGGAAATGACCAGCTAATTGAAATTTTGAGTTTGGCCCTCATAAATACTCCTGTTGGCTCTGGAGTGCCTGAGGAAGTTCTGAACCAAGTGTATCCGGGAGTATGGGCCTCGGAGATGCCGGGAAAGGCGAAAAATGCCTCTCCAATAATAGTCAAACTCAGACAGGGAGCGTGGCCTGTAAGGATTAGACAATATCCCCTTGGAATGGAGGATAGGGAAGGAATCCGACCAGTAATCGACCGGTTCATTAAGTATGGGCTGTTAAAGGAGTGTGAATCGGAATACAACACTCCTATTCTACCGGTCAAGAAGCCGGATGGCAGTTATTGATTAGTACAGGATCTCAGAGCTATTAATAAAATTGTTGAAGATCTGCACCCTGTCGTGGCAAACCCATACACATTATTAATTGAATTAGTACCTGAATTGGCTTGGCTTACCGTATTGACCTGAAAGACGCCTTCTTTTGCCTACCTTTGAGCCCAGAAAGCCAGCTGCTGTTTGCATTTGAGTGGAAAACCCAGATTCTGGGAGGAAGACACAACTAACATGGACTGTGTTACCACAGGGGTTTAAGAATAGCCCCACTCTTTTCGGAAATCGATTAGCCAAAGACCTGGAACAATGGGAGCGGCCACATGGAGCTGGAGTAATATTACAGTATGTAGATGATCTATTGATAGCCACCGAGACAAAAGAACTGTGTACAGTATGGTCAATTAGTCTGCTAAATTTCCTCCGACTTAATGGTTATCGAGTCTCTCCACAGAAAGCCCAAGTAGCTCAACAGCAAGTGACTTACCTCGGATATGAGATAACTGCAGGCCAATGGACCCTAGGGACGGCGAGGAAGGAGGCTATCTGTCAGACCCCTCGACCGCAGACAGCTAAAGAGCTCCGCACGTTCCTAGGAATGACGGGATGGTGTCGCCTATGGATATATAACTATGGACTCATGGTAAAACCGTTCTATGAACTGCTAAAATCTAACCCAAAAGACCTCACCTGGAATGGGGAAGCAGAAAGAGCATTCAGTCAGCTAAAGAAAAAGTTAATGGACGCCCCTGCTTTGGGGTTACCAGACACTGCTAAACCCTTCTGGCTGTTCTCTCACGAGAAGCAGGGAATAGCTCTAGGAGTCCTAGTCCAAAACCTGGGACCATACCGAAGGGCAGTGGCATACTTCTCTAAACAGCTTGATGAGGTAAGCAGGGGCTGGCCTAGCTGCTTGAGGGCAGTAGCAGCAGTGGTGCTAAATATTCAAGAAGCACGTAAGTTTACACTGGGCCAAAAGATTACAGTATTAGTGTCCATACTGTATCAGCGGTATTAGAGGTAAAGGGAGGACACTGGCTCTCACCACAAAGGTTCCTTAAATACCAAGCTGTCTTAATGGAACAGGATGATGTGGAAATAGTAGTTACTAACATTGTCAATCCAGCATCTTTTCTTAGCAGGGCTACGGGAGAACCGGTATCGCATGACTGTCTGGAAACATCAAAGCAGTCTATTCCAGCCGACCCGACCTAAAAGAGGAGCCGCTGAAAGATGCTGAAGATTCCTGGTATACTGACGGAAGCAGCTTTGTTCGACAAGGCATCCACAAGGCGGGATACGCGGTAACCACTGCAGACCAGGTAATAGAATCCAAAGCCCTTGCCCCAAACACCTCGGCACAGAAAGCGGAAATAATAGCCCTAACTCGGGCATTGGAACTAGCCAAAGACAAGAAAATCAACATTTGGACGGACTCCAAATACGCTTTCGGGGTAGTCCATGCTCATGGAGCTGTATGGAGGGAAAGAGGGCTCCCCTCTACCCAAGGGAAACATATAAAACATGCCGAAGAAATTCTTAAGCTTCTGGAAGCAGTGCAGTTACCCAAGAAGGTGGCTATTATGCATTGTAAAGCTCATCAAAAGGGGAGCGCTGCTCAGGAATTGGGCAGCTCCATGGCGGACCGTGAGGCCAGAAGAGTGGTGGAGAAAGGTGATTTGGAGGTGCAGTCTCTGGTCCCAGACGGTAAAATACAAATTGATTGTGAACCCAGGTATTCTAAAGAAGATCAGAAACTAATTGAAGACTGACTTAGGTGGGAAAATCAAAAAAGGTAAATGGGCTAAAACTCCACAGGGAAAAATAATAATACCATTTGCATTGTTGTGGGCCGTAGTCATGGCAGAGCATAGAAAATCCCACTGGGGAACAGAAGCTCTGTATAAATACTTGAGCCGGCTAATATTCACCCGAAATTTCATCGAAATATTCATTCAATATTTCATCGAATATTCACCGAAAAAAAAGTCATTGAGTACCTCAGCCTTTTCCATGTCCCAGGTAACCAGGTCTCCCGTTTCCTTCCAGAGAGGGCCCACATCTTATTAGGAACGAAGTATTAACTGATTATATAATAAGCCTGCAAAAACAGCTTCGGGAAATAGAGAAGCTGGTCTTAGGAACTAGAGCCCGAGGTCTCGATGGGCCTGTGCACGATATCGAACCGGGAGATTATGTGTATGTTAGATCTCTTTCAGATTCACCTTTAAAGCCGAAATGGGAAGGTCCATTCCAGGTGCTGCTGACTTCTCACACGGCAGTCAAGATTAAAGAACAAGCCTCATGGATATATCACACCAGAGTGAAGAAAGCCCCTAAACTTAAACCACGATGGGAATCGACGCCTACCAGACCTTTAAAACTTCGTCTCCAAAGACAGTAATTTGGACTCTTGTAGCCTTGCTGTGCTGTGGCTTAGTAGGTGCATCCATTAACGCAAATGCTTATGTATCACTTGTAAAGAGTGTTGTAAAATATACCAATGTTAGTGACTGTTGGATATGTGGGCAAGCTGATGACTTTAATTCTCCACTTTCTGGAGTCCCCGTAAGCAACTGGACAGACATAAATCCATAAGAAATGCTTAAAACCTCATACTCCTGCCGGACGGAAAGCTCTACATAAGAGCAAGTAACCTATACATTAGCATTAGTAAACCACTCCGTGCCGTACATAAGTTACAACACTTCGGGAGCATCGTTAAGGCAATTTAGCTGTACGGACCTAGGCAACTGGGCCACAATAGCTTTTGTCAAAGGCCAGAAAATTTGGGAACATGCAAAGGTCTTACACCAAGTGGCCCAAGATGGTGCTTCTCTAGGTTTTACTGAGCTCTGGGAAAAGCTTACATCATGGTTACCTAATTTTATATAGCTTAAGCAGCTCTTCGTTGCAGTAATTATGTTTATTGTACTAGGATTATTAGTGTGTTGTATGTTACAATGTTTTAAGTGGATGTGCAAACAAACTGAAAGCTCATATGGAGAGTGGAAAAAGCATAAGCTCAGAGAGAACGTTGAAAGTGGCCAATACTTTGCCAAAACCCTCAAAGGAAATGGCATGATATAGCAAAAGCATGTGCAACGGTGAAAGAAAAGGGGGGACTTGATTCGGAGAATGAATGCTTAAACGTAGTTAGTGTAGATTTAGTACAGCTTGACAAAAAAAACGGAGCTCAGAGCCCAGCATTCCAAGATAAGGACCTGGCCTTGTGTTGTAAGCACAATGTATAAGATAGTAGGAACAGCCTGCACGCTAAGGAGGAACCCGATTGTCTGAGTGAAGTATCCATCTGGTCGGGACCAGTTTCGCGGTTTGGGGTCCAGCCAGCTCAGCATTCTTAGCCAAAGGTAAAAGTACACGGTGAAGAAGACTATGAGCCTTCCTCCAGAAGACCCCGGCCCACGACCACCAGGCGACAGTAGGCATGCGGCAAGGGGAGGAGACTTATGATAATGAGTTCCTAGAAATAATTAGAATGGTAATGCCTTTTCTTAGAATTAATTATAATAACCCAGCCCATATTAATGAATATGTATGCTTTTTATCATAAATAGATGCTTGTTTTACAACCCGGTGTACAAGTTTGGAGGAGCGATCCCCCTTGCACCCGGTGCCGCAATAAACATGCCTGCTTTATAACTCTTCGGGAGTTGTAGAGTCTGTTTCCGTGCCTCACTTCTTGAGCATGTCCAGGTCCCTCTGGATGGCATCCCTTCCCTCCAGCGTGTTGACCGCGCCACACAGCTTGGTGTCGTCAGCAAACTTGCTGAGGGTGCACTCAATCCCACTGTCCATGTCTCTGACAAAGATGTTGAACAGCACTGGTCCCAGTACCAACCCCTGAGGAACACCACTTGTCACTGGCTGCCACTGGGACATTGAGCTGTTGACCGCAATCCTTTGAGTGCGGCCATGCAGCCAGTTCCTGATCCACCGAGTGGTCCATCCATCAAATCCATGCCTTGCCAATTCAGAGACCGGGATGTCATGTGGGACAGTGTCAAATGCTTTGCATAAGTCCAGGTAGATGATGTCTGTTGCTCTCCTCTTATCTACCGATGCTGTAACCCCATCATAGAAGGCCACCAAATTTGTCAGGCATGACTTGCCCTTGGCGAAGCCATGTTGGCTGTCACCAATCGCCTCCTTATTTTCCATGTGCCTTAGCAGCGATTCCAGGAGGATCTGCTCCATGATCTCGCCGGGCACAGAGGTGAGACCGACCGGCCTGTAGTTCCCCGGGTCTTCCTTTTTTCCCTTTTTGAAAACGGGGGTTATCTTTCCCCTTTTCCAGTCAGCGGGAACTCCACTGGACTGCCATGCCTTTTCAAATATAATGGAAAGTGGCTTGGCAACTTCATCCGCCAGCTCCCTCAGGACCCATGGATGGATTTCATCAGGTCCCATGGACTTGTGTACTTTCAGGTTCCTTAGATGGTCTCGAACCTGATCTTCTCCTACAGTGGGCAGTTCTTCATTCTCATAGCCCCTGTTTTTGCCTTCTGCAACTTGGGTGGTGTGGTTTGAGCCCTTGCCAGTGAAGCCCGAGGCGAAAAAGTCATTGAGTACCTCAGCCTTTTCCATGTCCCAGGTAACCAGGTCTCCCGTTTCCTTCCAGAGAGGGCCCACATCTTATTAGGAACGAAGTATTAACTGATTATATAATAAGCCTGCAAAAACAGCTTCGGGAAATAGAGAAGCTGGTCTTAGGAACTAGAGCCCGAGGTCTCGATGGGCCTGTGCACGATATCGAACCGGGAGATTATGTGTATGTTAGATCTCTTTCAGATTCACCTTTAAAGCCGAAATGGGAAGGTCCATTCCAGGTGCTGCTGACTTCTCACACGGCAGTCAAGATTAAAGAACAAGCCTCATGGATATATCACACCAGAGTGAAGAAAGCCCCTAAACCCAAACTACAATGGGAATCGACGCCTACCGGACCTTTAAAACTTCGTCTCCAAAGACAGTAATTTGGACTCTTGTAGCCTTGCTGTGCTGTGGCTTAGTAGGTGCATCCATTAACGCAAATGCTTACATATCGCTTGTAGAGTGTTGTAAAATATACCAATGTTAGTGACTGTTGGATATGTGGGCAAGCTGATGACTTTAATTCTCCACTTTCTGGAGTCCCCGTAAGCAACTGGACAGACATAAATCCATAAGAAATGCTTAAAACCTCATACTCCTGCCGGACGGAAAGCTCTACATTAGAGCAAGTAACCTATACTTTAGCATTAGTAAACCACTCCGTGCCGTACATAAGTTACAACACTTTGGGAGCATCGTTAAGGCGATTTAGCTGTATGGACCTAGGCAACTGGACCACAATAGGTTTGGTCAAAGGGAACATAACTAGTGTTGACAAGCCAATAAACTATACAAAAGCTTCTCCAGGAGAACAGAAGTGGGCACAATACTTGTATGGCAGAAGCACTGCTGATACTTCCCTGGCTATAAATGCTACCTGTAACCTACTGGATGGGTATTGGTGGCTATGCGGAGATTTAAAGGCTAGAAAGCAGCTGCCACGGCATTGGACAGGAGACTGTGCTATGAGTTATTTAGCTCCTCCATTACAAATGTTCCATAGAAATGGTATGAGAGGTATTGTACGGGGTGTTTGGAGAAAATTCAATAAACGAACAACCTGCAACCCTTTACTTAGATATAACACCAGATTTTACAGTTTTGTCAGAGTTCTGCTTCCTTCACTAGGTGTGTACCAACTAGAACAGGCCATAGTAAATATTTCGGCAGAAATGGAAATAATAGCAAACTCAACTGCTGATGCCCTTTCCCGTTTGGGCAAGGAACTAGAATCCCTGAAGGGCATGGTCATACAAAACAGAATGGCCCTAGATGTAATAACAGCTAATGTAGGGGGAGTCTGTACTCTGATCAATACAAGCTGCTGTACTTATGTCGATGAGTCAGGTAAGATACAGAGCTCGGAGCCCAGGAGCCCAGCATTCCAAGATAAGGAACTGGCCCTGTGTATAAGATAGTAGGAACAGATAGTAGGAATTAATTATAATAACCCAGCCCACATTACTGCATATGTATGCTTTTTATCATAAATAGATGCTTGTTTTACGACCTCGTGTGCAAGTTTGGAGGAGTGATCCCCCTTGCACCTGGCGCCGCAATAAACATGCCTGCTTTATAACTCTCTGCGAGTTGTAGAGTCTGTTTCCGTGCCTCACCTCCATCCCTGGAAAGATGATGGAACAACTCATTCTGGGGGTCACCTCAAAGCATGTGGAGGAAAAGAAAGCTATCAGAAGTAGTCAACAGGGATTCACCAAGGGGAAGTCATGTCTGACTAACCTGATAGCCTTCTATGATGGCATGACTGGCTGGATAGATGAGGAGAGGGCGGTGGATGTTGTCTACCTTGACTTCAGCAAGGCTTTTGACACAGTCTCCCACAGCATCCTCATAGGTAAGCTTAGGAAGTGTGGGTTAGATGAATGGACAGTGAGGTGGATTGAAAACTGGCTGAATGGCAGAGCTCGGAGGGTTGTTATTAGGGGCACAGAATCTGGTTGGAGGTCTGTAACAAGTGGGGTCCCCCAGGGGTCAGTACTGGGTCCAGTCCTCTTCAATATATTCATCAGTGACCGGGATGAAGGAATAGAATGTACCCTCAGCAAGTTTGCTGATGACACAAAACCGGGAGGGGTGGCTGACACACTGGAAGGCTGTTCCACCATTCAGCGAGACCTGGACAGGCTGGAGAGTTGGGCAGAGAGGAACCTGATGAAATTCAACAAGGGCAAGTGTAGGGTGCTGCGCCTGGGGAGGAATAACCCCATGCACCAGTACAGGTTGGGGGCTGACCTGCTGGAGTGCACCTCTGAGGAGAAAGACCTGGGAGTCCTGGTGGACAGCAGGATGACCATGAGGCAGTGATGTGCCCTTATGGCCAAGAAGGCCAATGGCATCCTAGGGTGCATCAGGAAGAGTGTGACCAGCAGGTCGAGAGAGGTTATCCTGCCCCTCTACTCTGCCCTGGTGAGGCCCCATCTGGAGTACTGTGTCCAGTTCTGGGCTCCCCAGTTCAAGAAGGACAGGCAACTGCTGGAGAGGGTACAGCAAAGGACTATAAAGATTATTAGGGGCCTGAAGCATCTCCCTTACGAGGAAAGGCTGAGGGACTTGGGTTTTTTTAGTCTAGAGAAGAGATGACTAAGGGGTGATCTGATCAATGCTTATAAATACTTAAAGGGAGGGTGTCAAGAGGACGGGGCTGGTCTTTTTTCAGTGGTGCCCAGTGACAGGAGAAGAGGAAATGGGCACAAACTTGAATATAAGAAGTTCCGAGGGCAGGGGCCGGAGCTGAGAGGCTGGGTGGGTCCGGGCAGCCATTTCAGTGCCGTCTCTATCACACCCGAGGGCACGGACCGCAAACTAGGCCGCCGTTGCCAGGCTGACCGGCCAGTGGCGCCCTAGCGCGCGTAGCCCCGCCCCCCCCGGTCGGCCAATCGGAGGGGTGGTGGCAGCGGAGCGAGATTCCCTTTGTTCAGCCATTTCAGGGGTCGTAGTGGGTTCGTGTACGGAGAGGACGGGTTGTTCCCTCGTTATTTCTTTGCTGCTGGGTTCTGGGATGGTGTGGGTAGGTGTTCGGGCTGTGTGGGGTGGGCTGGGACGCTGCATGCGGGTCAGGTCGGGTGGGCAGCCGTGGGTCCGGCTGCCGTTAGGAGTTTTCGCGCTGCCGCTGGGTGGGGAGACGTGCGGGTCCGGCTGTGGGCTGTCTCTTTCCCTCCCGTTGTCGCTGCGGGCTTTGCCGCCTCATGCCGATGGAACGATGGATGAGTGGGCGGTAGGGTGGCTGCGGCACGAGGAGCGTCTGGGGCCTGGGGGGTCGCGGTCGGATGACCAGGCACTCGCCCACCTCCCTAGCTGTCGGCTCTTCCCGGTGCTAAAGCTGGTGCCGTCCTTGCAGCTGGGCTGCAAATTCTGCCTTTGTAGCGAACTGGAAAGTGAAAGTTGCCTCGGGAATATAAGAAAGTGGCCATATTTCCTGCCTTTTTTTTTTTTCTGGGGTGTGTAGGGTCCCTGCTGTCCAGATCTGGCTAGGTGGGATTTCTTTATTATTTTTTTTTCTAAGAAACATTCGAGAGGAGTGAAATCCTGTGTTTGTCTTGTGCTTTTGTTTGCTTGCTTGGGAAGGTTGTTAATTTAGGTGCTCAATGGAAATAGCCGATGGAACTTGTAAAACCTTTGTGGGGTGACTGTACAAAGGGCCCAAATGCTTTTTGGGTTGGTATAAATGGCTTGCTCAGTCTTTGAGCTCTTTATATCCTTGCTGTGAAGGTAACAATTCCTCTCCCTTGAATTTATGCTCAGGACCTGAGAGATCCTCCAACTGTGAGGCTTGTTCTGCTATGTACTCTGGCCACCACAGGTTCATAACTTGTTTGCTTGCTTTCTTGCGTGTTTAAGTAGTCCTTAATGTGGTATTTGGATATTTCACAGATATTGTTCAATCCTTACAACACTCATTGAACAAAAAGTTAACTTGTGTCCCTTCAGTATCTGAGTAGTTAAACGGAAAAAATAATCACACATCCAGGATCATACAAGGAGCCTTTGGTAGAATTGGAAACTGAGGCTATATTTCTAATCCAGAGTCTCAGCTATGTTTAAAAATTATAGTATATGGCTGTTTCTAAAAGTCCTCACTTTGCATCTGCTGTGTGAACTGTAGTTATTTTTGAGTTATATGTGGGAGGATGGAGGAAAGTTGCCCACAATTGGGAAGAATATTTTCTATATGATCAGAATTACTTTAGAATGCATTTCTTCAACATATCTAGCTAGCTTATACTCAAAGCAGTATAATACTAAGGGTTAACTATGATCCTGCAAAAACAGATTTAAAAAGCAGTTTACTCTCTGTCTTGAAGGAGGAGGGTTCTGGTTAGAATTAATATTGACTAAGGACCATGTTTACCATTGGATATAGGCAGTGACACAGACTTCAGTGACTTCTGAAATTGATATAGATGCAAAATTGAGCTAAGCATGCCTTGAGGCAGGAAGGTGAGAATAACATTAATTATGGGCTTATGAATGTAGGCTTTTATTGGATTATCTGACATACAGTTTTCTAGTATATTTATTTAGATTCCAGTTTAGGAGTGCTTGTATGCAGATATTCAAGAGAACAGATATGTGCTTAATTTTAGGTTCATGGTGTAAATTGGAGCAACCCTAGGGACTGAGCTACCTTATAAACTCGGGTGATAGGTACACACAGAGCTGTCCAGCAGACTGGCAGAGCTGGAGTAGAGTTTAATTCAGTTAAATTTCCTTCCTACTCCTCCTTCAGGCACACCGAGATGCTATAGCTACAAAGGAGGGTGGCAGAAGGCCAAGTATAATCCTCCTTAATCAAAGCTGATATTCAGTTTAAAGATCAGGGCTGACATCAATACTGAGACTTTAACAATGAATCATTTCAAAAATAGAGATCTCCTTTTGTAGACTCAGTGTTGTTGTCGCTGTCATAAAAACTTGGACCACGGGTTTGTGAAACTTGTGCACCGATCAATGCATTATTGTCAATGGAGTTGTGCCAGTGATATGCAAGGGGGGGGGAGGATTTTTCTTTGTTTTTGAAAGGGCTAGGACTGTTTTTTGGGTTTTTTTCCATTATTTTCATGTCTTAATTATGTTGCAACTTTGATTGGTAAAATTTATTCCTGTGGTCAAAACTAGTTAATTCAGTTCCAGAGCCTACGAACATTTAAATAGGTGTACCAGTAGTATGGTTTGATCACCTAATACGCTTCCTTAAACTGTTTTATAGTATTGATTTGGATAGCTTGGATAGGTTTTCTATATCTTTTGATAGATTTAATATCTACAGATAGTTGAAAAATAATATGTATTTTTATATTTATATGTATGTATGTATAATATTCAGAAGCTATAGGGACCCAAGATCAGGGCTGCAATTCATACCAAAACTTTATTTTTAAAATATTTCATTGGTAGATATATACTTGTGTAGGACCCAGTGTTGTTGGGTTTATGTATGTGGTCTATCATATACATGATAAATCAGGGCATGTAATAATCTGTTTATGCATGTATGTATGCATGCCATGGAATGTGGCATCTTTTAATGATATAGAACTAAATGTCCAAATATCACTTTTAGCCTCCAGAAGGTTTTCCTTTCCAAACCGGACTCCAGAGTGTAATTTAAACAATTAAAAAATTCACTGTTATTTCCTGTGTAGTGAATGCTTTTGAAATTTTGAGTTTGTGTATTTATTTATTTAGAGTCAAATCTGAGGTAAGACCTAGAGTCAAACAAAATTCATGTGTAAAGAAAGCTTATGTTTTTTAATCCTTGAGTAGAGAATATAAAGTTTCTGTTAAATTATTCCCCTACTAAATAATTTTATATAGCATTTTCTACAAGCCATTGTGAAATCCCTTAAACGTTCAAAATATGCTGCTTATGAAGAACCTGCCATTAAGGGCATTGATTTAAATAACTGATCAATGCTAAATGTAAAAGCAGAGGGAAGGGCAATACAAAATGTTTTTGGCAGAGAATAGAAAATAGATAGTAGGTGAGTAGGTACAAAGATGTAAGAAAATTGTTACTCTATTAGAACTCGAAAAGGAAATACTTGTGGAAATGATGGTGAGGTAGCACAGACCAGGGGTTTCCAAATCTAGTTATTAGGTATATGATCATCATTGGTACCTTCTGGTGTCCAGGGTCACATGTTTTTCTAACCACACAAAACCAGAGCCTCATCTATGGCTCTTCTCCTCCCAGCTTTTCTACTGCATGTTCCCATCTTCCAAGCTAGGGTTGCAGTCCAATGCTTGCATTCGCCTTGTGTATCCATTCATGCACTTGTAGAAGTTTACTCTAATTTTCCCATATCCTTTCCCCTGCACACATCCAAATTGCAAATCTTCGCTTCCAGCAAGTAGAAAGTGGAATCTCAGCTTCCCCTGTGTGCATGCCATCATCCTAATCCTGGTCTTCCTACTTCACCATGTCTGGTTCAGGATGTAGGGAGAGGACCAAGAAGTGCGGGTCTGCCTGGGGGCAGCTGAGCTTTTCATTATTCGTTGTGGTTTAACCCCAAGTGGCAACCAGGCAGCTGTTCACTCCCCCTCCTCCCAGTGGAATAGGGGAGGAGAAACTAGTCAGCACTAGGTTGAAAACACTGGAGTCTGAAGTGGAGATGCTTTTGGAGCCCCATGGAAAAGTAATTGAAGTAGACAAACTGATGAGAGGAAACGATTGGGATTTTCTTTTAAATAAAAAAAATAAAAATCTATGGTTGTTTCATGTTTCTAACACAGAAGTGTATACACTAGTGCAAGTATGTGTGTGTTTGTATCACATCTTTAGATATCTGCTTATCTTAAAATCTTTTAACCTTTGATATGTAAAAATCCAGTTGGTCGTTTGGTCACACAAACATTTTCAGACAGCTTCCCTTCCAAAATCCTCCTCTCTGTAGAAGACTTTCTATAGTCTTTCTCTGTTTCTTGACTAAAAACTGAGTAATGTGCTGTAATTTCACACAGTGTTTTGCTTCTGGAGAATACCTTATTACAGTTGTTCTCTGAGCCAATGAGTACTTCTAATATTATTGTCATAAATTGTAAAATATATATCTTTCAGTTTAGCAAGGAAGCATATTTTAGGTTAGGCACTGTCCATTCTAGTGATTCTCTTAATTTCTTGGTGATCGCACAGAATCAAAACAGCAAGCAAAAATTAAATAAAGCACAATTGACAGTATTTTCACAGCATCCTTCATTTGGAGTGTACATTTTCAGGTGTGCTTTGTTTTGTTTGCTACTTACAATTGAAATCCTTTAAAACGTTGATTGGAAAAGATGATACTGATAAGGGAATTTTATGAGACCGAGCTGAATCTTGCATGTAACCACCAGAGTTCAGTCTCATTAATAGTTGTACAATGTGTTTGAAAAATGAGATAAGAAAAAAAATGAATGTAATATATGAAGCTGCATGCTTCAATATTTTCCCTTGTTAGAATATGGACTTTTGTATCTGTGCATGAGATTGATATTATTGCCATTGCTTTGTTTCTTTTACGCTAGGTAACAGGGCTAATGGAGCATAGTGAGGCTTTAATAACCTCAGCTCCACTGGGGTAGAACTCTCCTTGTTTTTAAAAAATAAAAACAATAAGATAGCAGAGGTTGCCTTTTGAGGATCTTCTTGTAGGTCTTGCTTTGGATAAGCATATTTCAGGATGCTTCTAAATTCAGAAGTAATGCAGATTTAATTGGACATAAGAATGATTTAAAACTTTCTTTACCACGCTTATTTCTTGAAGCTGTGGAGAAAGAGTATATCCTCGAAAATAAATAACTGTCCTAAATTATCTGAGGTCATACAAGTTGAGCTTATGTTATGATAGACGTTTTAAAAGTTGGCCTGTGAGTTATTAGTAATCTGAGTTACTGTTTTCACAAATAACAGGTGATACTTACATTTTTACATTAGAACCAAATACTTCTACATGTAGGGAAAACAATAACAGATAATAACGTTTATCAAATTGGCAGCAGTAAGAACTAATCTATATTTTTCATCCAGTTTTCTTGATGTGCTTATTTTATCAAAGGTAATAGCAGAAATAATAATTGTTAGTGATAAATAAGGAGGTGAGGTGTTCATTTTGGAAGTTACCCAGTACAGAAGAATTTGATACCTGTGATAAAACATTGCCTCTGTCAGGAGAAATTTTAGAAGAGATGCTATATTACATACTTTGAGCTCTGAAACATCCCTTGTAG
The DNA here is from genome assembly GCF_964106895.1 of Numenius arquata. Lineage (NCBI taxonomy): Eukaryota > Metazoa > Chordata > Aves > Charadriiformes > Scolopacidae > Numenius > Numenius arquata. Next base: position 19,918,073 of record NC_133615.1, on the reverse strand, counting down.
CATCTTCTGTGGACATTACAAGAGAGATCTCAAGTTCAGAGGAAATTCAACAAAGTGGTCATACAGTGTAATGTTCTCATTGCAATTTAATCCTTGTGTCCTCCAGAAGATAATGTTAATTTAAAATACTAAAATTCATAACACTGTTGTCACAGTATTGTATACATGGTATTACTGCAGCCTTGCATCTAGGAAGATCTGAATGAAAGCAAGCAAACGTGTTGAAGGGCCTTAAGGGCATGATTGGTGAAGAGCAGCTGAGGATACCTGGGTTTGTTCTGCTTCGAGAGGAGGGGACTGAGAGGTGACCTAGTTTTTTCTACAGCTTCCTCAAAGGGGGGCAGCGGAGGGGGAGGTGCTGATCTCTTCTCTATGGTATTGAGAGGGAATGGCTTAAAGCTGCATCAGGGGAAGTTCAGGTTAGATATTAGGAAATAGTCCTTCACTGAGAGGGTGGTCAAGCACTGGAATAAGCTCCTCAGGGAAATGGTCATGGTCCCAAGCCTGTCGGTGTTCAAGAAGTGTTTGGACAACACTCTTAAAGATATGGTTTAATGTTTAGGTTGCCCTGTGTGGAGTCAGCAGTTGGACTCTGATCCTCATGGGTCCCTTCCAACTCGGGATATTCTATGATTCAAATGTATCCTTTTTTTTTTTTTTTCTTTTTTACTTGAGTGAAGCTTAGGTGTCCTGTCTACACTTTAGGTAAGTGTATATTAGGGAAAGCTGGTCATAATACACGTGTCCTTTTAGACTATGCTAATTTACTCATAAGCATGTGTGCAACAGAACTCTGTTTGAAGTTAAGTTTCGAAATTCTGAAGAAAAACTAAGTGCTGGTCTTATCCATGCTGAGCAACTTTAAGAGAATCATCTAGGTTGGAAAAGACCTTTAAGATTGAGCCCAAACATTAACCTAGCACTGCCAAGTCCACTAACCCATGTCACTCAGCACTATGTCTACCTGTCTTTTAAATACCTCCAGGGATGGGGATTCAACCACTTCCCTGGGCAGCCTGTTCCAATGCTTAATAACCCTGTCAGTGTAAATATTTTTCCTAATAGCCAATCTGAACCTCCCCTGGCACAACTTGAGGCGGTTTCCTCTGGTCCTATCACCTGTGACTTGGGAGAAGAGACCGACCCCCACCTCTCTACACCCTCCTTTCAGGTAGTTGTAGAGAGCGAGAAGGTCCCCCCTCAGCCTCCTTTTCTCCAGGCTGAACAACCCCAGCTCCCTCAGCCTCTCCTCACAAGACTTGTGCTCCAGACCCCTCACCAGCTCCGTTGCCCTTCTCTGGTCACGTTCTAGCACCTTAATGTCTTTCCTGTTGTGAGGGGCCCAAAACTGGACACAGCACTCGAGGTGGGGCCTTACCAGTGCCCAGTACAGGGGGACGGTCACTGCCCCAGTCCTGCTGGCCACACTGTTCCTGATACAGGCCAGGATGCTGGTGGCCGCCTTGGCCACCTGGGCACATCGCTGGCTCACGTTCAGCCGGCTGTCGACTACCCCCAGGTCCTTTTCCGCCAGGCAGCTCTCCAGCCACTCTTCCCCAAGCTTGTATCGCTGCATGGGGTTGTTGTGACCCAAGTGCAGGACCCGGCACTTGGCCTTGTTGAACCTCATCCCATTGGCCTCAGCCCGTTGATCCAGCCTGTCCAGATTCCTCTACAAAGCCTTTCTACCCTCCAGCAGATCAACACTCCCGCCCAACTTGGTGTCATCTGCAAACTTACTGAGGGTGCACTCCATCCCCTCGTCCAGATCATTGATAAAGATGTTAAAGAGAACCAGCCCCAATACTGAGCCCTGGGGGACAACACTTGTGACTGGCCACCAACTGGATTTAACTCCATTCACCACCACTCTCTGGGCCCGGCCCTCCAGCCAGTTTTTAACCCAGCAGAGAGTATCTACATGGTGTAGCAGGTCGGTCGCTAACCATTTCCTCTTGGATTATGGGGGCTTCGTTCAGCTCCCCATCTCTGTCTTCCAGCTCAGAGCGCTAGGTACCCCGAGAACCCAGCCCTATTAAAGACTAAGGCTGAGAAGGCATTAAGTACCTCAGCCTTTTCCTCATCCTTCGTTACATTTTTCCCTCACATCCAATAAAGGATGGAGATTCTCCCGAGACCTCCTTTTGTTGCTATTGTATTTATAGAAACATTTTTATTGTCTTTTACGGCAGTAGCCACATTAAGTTCTAGTTGGGCTTTGGCCCTTCTAATTTTCTCCCTGCATGACCTCACAACATCCTTGTGGTCCACCTGAGTTGCCTACTAAGGTCATAAACTCTCTTTTTTCCCCCCCTGAGTTCCAGCCAAAGGTCTCTGTTCAGCCAGGCCGGTCTTCTTCCCCGCCGGCTCATCTTTCGGCACATGGGGACAGCCTGCTCCTGCACCTTGAAGATTTCCTTCTTGAAGAATGTACAGCCTTCCTGGACTCCTTTGCCCTTCAGGACTGCCTCCCAAGGGACTCTGTCAACCAGGCCCCTAAACAGGCCGAAGCCTGCCCTCTGGAAGCCCAAGGTGGCAGTTCTGCTGACTCCTCTCCTTAGTTCTGTGACAAATGAAACCTCTACCATTTCATAGAATGATAGAATGGTTTAGGTTGGAAGGGACCTCAAAGATCATCGAGTTCCAACCCCCCCCCGCCCTGGGCAGGGACACCTCCCACTAGACCAGGTTGCTCAAAGCCCCGTCAAACCTGGCCTTGAACCCCTTCAGGGATGGGGCATCCACAACATCACTGGGCAACCTGTTCCAGTGTCTCACCACCCTCACACTGAAGAATTTCTTCCTAATGTCCAGTCTAAATCTACCCTCCTTCAGTTTAAAATGGTTCCCCCTCATCCTATGGCTCCAGTCCCTGATCAAGAGTCCCTCCCCATCTCTCCTGTAACCCCTTTAGGTATTGGAAGGCTGCTCTAAGGTCTCCCCGGAGGCCTTCTCTTCTCCAGGCTGAACAACCCCAACTCTCTCAGCCTGTCCTCACAGCAGAGGGGCTCCAGCACTTGGAGAACCTTAATGGCCTCCTCTGGCCCCGCTCCAACAGGTCCATGTCCTTCCTGTGCTGCGGACTCCAGAGCTGGACACAGTAATCCAGGTGGGGTCTCACCAGAGCAGAGTAGAGGGACAGAATCCCCCCCCTCGCCCTGCTGGCCACGCTGCTGGGGATGCAGCCCAGGATGCGGTTGGCTTTCTGGGCTCCCAGCGCACATTGCCGGCTCATGTTGAGCTTCTCATCCACAAGCACTCCCAAGTCCTTCTTCTCAGGGCTGCTCTCAATCCATTCTCCGCCCAACCTGTATTTGTGCTTGGAATTGCATGTCCCAGGTGCAGGACCCTGCACTTGGCCTGGTTGAACTTCATGAGGTTCACAAGGGCCCCACCTCTCAAGCCTGTCCAGGTCCCTCTGGATGGCATCCCTTCCCTCCAGCGTGTCGACCGCACCACACAGCTTGGTGTCGTCGGCAAACTTGCTGAGGGTGCACTCTACCCCACTGTCCATGTCTCCGACAAAGATGTTGAACAGCACTGGTCCCATTACCGACCCCCGAAGAACACCACTCGTCACTGGCTTCCACTGGGACATTGAGCCGTTGACCGCAATCCTTTGAGTGCGGCCATCCATCCAGTTCCTGATCCACCGAGTGGTCCATCCATCAAGTCCATGTCTGTCCAGTTTAGAGACCAGGATGTCATGTGGGGCAGTGTCAAATGCTTTGCATAAGTCCAGGTAGATGATGTCTGTTGCTCTGCCCTTGTCTACCAAGGCTGTGGCAATATCGTAAAAGGCCACCAAATTTGTCAGGCATGACTTGCCCTTGGCGAAGCCATGTTGGCTGTCACCAATCGCCTCCTTATTTTCCATGTGCCTTAGCAGCGATTCCAGGAGGATCTGCTCCATGATCTTGCCGGGCACAGAGGTGAGACCGACCAGCCTGTAGTTCCCCGGGTCTTCCTTTTTTCCCTTTTTGAAAACGGGGGTTATCTTTCCCCTTTTCCAGTCAGCGGGAACTCCACCGGACTGCCACGACTTCTCTAATATAATGGAAAGCGGCTTGGCAACTTCATCCGCCAGCTCCCTCAGGACCTGTGGATGGATCTCACGAGGTCCCATGGACTTATGTACCTTCAGGTTCCTTAGAAGGTCTCGAACCTGGTCTTCTCCTACAGTGGGCGGTTCTTCATTCTCATAGCCCCTGTTTTTGCCTGGTCCTTCAACTTGGGAGGTGTGAGGAGAGAGATTGGCAGTGAAGACCGAGGCAAAGAAGTTGTTGAGAACCTCAGCCTTCTCCTCGTCTGTTGTTACCAGTTTGCTAGTCTTGCTCATTGGGGTGGTACGCTTTCTTTAACCTTCCTTTACTGGTTGACATACCTGTAGAAACCCTTCTTGCTATTCATAGCATCCCTTGCCAGGTTCAGCTCCAGCTGCGCCTTGGCCTTCCTGACCTTGTCCCTACATAACCGGGAAGCGTCCCTGTGTTCTTCCCAGGATTCCTGATCCTGCCTGAACTGCCTGTGCAGTTCCTTCTTGCCTTTTAGTTTGACCAGCGGGTCCCAACTCAGCCACGCTGGTCTCTTCCCTTTCACAATCGTTATGCCCAAGACAGCTTCCAACCATCACCTCACCCACAAGTCCTTCTCTGTTTACAAAGAGCAGGTCCAGCAGGGCTCCTTCCCTAGTCGTTTCCCTCACCAGCTGTGTCAGGAAGTTATCTCCAACACACTCTAGGAACCTCCTAGACTGTTCCCTCTCAGCTGTATTGTATTCCCAGCAGACATCTGGTAAGGTGAAGTCCCCCATGAGAACAAGGGCTAGCGATTGTGAGACTTCTCCCAGCTGCTTACAGAATATTTCATCTGCCTCTTCATCCTGGTTGGGCTGTCTATAACAGACTCCCACCATGATATCAGCCTTGTTGGCCCTCCCCCTCATTCTTACCCATAAACACTTGACCATCACCATTGTCAAGCTCTAGACAGTCCAAACTCTCCCTAACGTACAGGGCTACCCCACCATCTCTCCTTCCTTGCCTGTCCCTTCTGAAGAGTTTATAGCCATCCATTGCAGCGCTCCAGTTGTATGAATCATCCCACCGTGTTTTTGTGATGGCAGCTATGTCATAGTTTTCCAGCTGCGCAATCGCTTTGAGCTTCTGTTGCCCATGCTGTGTGCATTGGTGTAGATGCACTTCAGTTGGGCTATTAGTCCTGTCACCTTTTGGCTGGGAGAAGCCCTCATTCCTACGTGACCATTCTCAGGTGCTTCTGTGGTTTCTAACAGATCAATAACCCTTGTGTCTTTGCTGCTGCATGGCTCTCCATCCCCTGCCTCCCCTGCGATGGCAGACTGAAGGACCTCACTAGCACACCATCCCTGAAACAGGCTTATCTCTAGCGAGCCTGGTGTTATCCCTTTCACATCTGGTTTAAAGCTCCTTCCATGAGCCCTGCCAACTCCTGCACAAAGATGCTATTCCCCCTCTGAGACAGGTGTACCCTGTCAGTTGCCAGCAGGCCAATGGCATGTAGACTGACCGACCCGTGATCAAAAAGCCCAAAATTCTGCCGGTGACACCAAGCTCGGAGCCAGGTATTGATCCGCTAGCTCTTCCTGTTTCTTCCCTCATCATTCCCTGCAACTGGAAGGATAGAGGAGAACACGACTTGTGGTTCTGATCCCTTAACCAGTCGTCCCAAGGCCCTGAAGTCTCTCTTGATTGCCCTTGGACTTCTTGTTGCAACTTCTTCGCTGCCTACCTGAAAAATCAATAATGGATAATAATCCGAGGGCTGTACCAGGGTAGGAAACTTTCTCTTTGCGTCTTTAACCCGGGTCCCAGGGAGGCAGCAGACTTCCCTAAGAAGTGGGTCTGGTCTGCATATCTGGCCCTCTGCTCCCCTCAGGAGAGAGTCTCCTATGACAATGACCCGTCTTTTTTTCTTTATGGGAGTGCTTTTGATGCGGGGCGTAGGTTGACTTAACCTTGGCAACACCTCCTACCTAGATGAACCATCGTCCGCATCATTGGGCAGTTCCACTTGCAGAGCCTCACATGTAGCATGCGAGGGCACCTGGGAAGGTTGGGTAGTCATGGAGGAGACGCACCTGCTGTGCCGGGCAGGAACTTGCTGCCATTGCCCTTAAGTCACCACAATCAGCCAGGTGGAGAGAGGATGGGGAATCCTCCATATCATGCATCCTGTCTGCCTGTTGGGCCTGTCCCAGCAAAGGTAGGGTAGAATTCCTGTAATCTCTCTCTCGCACTCCCTTATACTCCTCAACCTACTCACCTCCTCCCGGAGCTCCGTCAATAAGCCGAGGTAGGCGTTCCTCTACCTGCGTACACCTCCCACAGACATGCTCACTGCTGCCACCTGATACTGGCATAAGGGTAGGGCACACCCTGCAGCCTGACACCTGGGTGGCAACGAGCTCCCACCAGGGCTCTGTCTGGGAAGCTGCCTCAGTCCTGCTGGGTGCAGAGCTTGGAGAGGCCAAGGCTTTCTGATGGGTGGATACCATGGCTCTCCGGTCAAGCTGGCAGCGTTTCAGCATCCTTCTGCGCAAACTGCCACACCATGCCCCGGTCAATAGCATTCCTCAGGGGCTTCTTTTATACATGTTGGGGGGGGGCTTGGCTGCTGTGTCTCCTGGCCCTGCCCAGGTCTTTGTCAGCCACTGTCTCGTGAGCTGCAGGCTCCTGGCGGCTCTCTCATCTCCCCCTTGAGATTTTCCCCATTCAGGAAACCCCCCCGTGCACTGCACTAGAGCACTCCAATGCGGATTATGCCAGCACCAGAGCTGCTCGCCTCAGCAACTGAGAATACAACAGTTACTCCTGCATCAGCCAGCAGTATCTTCTTGGGGTGGGGGGTGAAGGAAGTCAGAGTTCCAACTAAAGTCTGATTAGAATATGGTACATTAGACACTATTAGTATAAGTTCTAGTACAAAAATATTAAGTACGTAAGGAAAAAACATTCATCCTTTAGAATGTGTAGCTATGATCACAAAAGAGACAAAGCAACAGCTTCAATTTAACCAGAGATACAGATACTATGAAGTTCATTGTGTCAGAAATAGGCAGATTAGCCAGCTGGTTTAGATAAAAGTAAAGGGCATATTAAGGTGAAACTTCAGTACTGCTTTTTCTTTATGGACTATCCTATGGGATGCTGTGGTATGAAACAGTTTAAATCCATTCCTTTAGCCAAATAATAACAGAAGGGCTCTTCTTCATAGTAAGTGTTTATCCCACAGACTTGCAATAGAGATTCCAAGGGATTCATAGTGAAAGTCACATCTCTGCCAAATGAAAGAGAATTAAAGCAGGAAGAAAAAGGAAGAAACAAAGTAAGAACAAAAAGCAAAACCAATTATCGCCATATTGAGAGGTGACAAGCAGATATCACAAAGACGGACTTAGTGCTAAAACAAACACTAACCTTTTGAGCTTGAGAAGCAGCACAGAATCTGATACTTGGGGCATTTTTTTAAAAAACACACCATAGTCAAAGGTCTTAGTTTGAGAAAATTTTTTCTGACTGCACAAAGATATTTATAGTGGAGGTGGTGGAGTCTCCTCCTCTGGAGACATTCAAGACCTGCCTGGACACGTTCCTGTGCAACCTGCTCTAGGTGGACTTGCTTTGGCAGGGGGGTTGGACTAGATGATCTCCAGAGGTCCCTTCCAACCCCATAGCATTCTGTGATTGTGTAATCCAAGGTGTTTAGCAACTTTACAGCTACAGTGTCAGAAGACAGTAATATAGGTCCAGATGGCGTTCTTGCTGTAACACCAAGATTACAGGCAGATGGTCTAGGAGCCAAGAAAGACACTCTTTAGTCTTGATAGATTCTGTGGTAAATTCTGTCAGCCATATGCTTTAGCCATCAAAAGATATCACAGTCTTGCCTCCTACCTCAGTCAATCTGGAAGTAGAGTTGACAAGAACATATAGTACAAGAAAAAGAAGGAACGTGAAGACGACCTCTGGGATTTTATGTGCATCTTTGGTGCCAAATAAGTTTAGTGGAAGATTCCCCTCTTGCATTGCCTCACTTTACAATAAAACCATATAATGCAAATATAATTCGGTCCTCAATAAGTTTTCAATTGTTGCAAGATTAATACTAGTTCCAGATTTTAATGGGTTACAGAGCAAAAGGACACATACCTGTATTAAACAGATTTCAATTATTTTAAGGCTACTGTTTTAAGAACTAGAGTGTGCCCTCAAACAGCCATATTCACCCTAATCAGGGCTTGTATGACATAGAGTGCATATGTGACAGAAATGAGGGTTTTGTAGCTCACCCAGAAGTCCAGGTGAGCTAAGAAAAAGGCTAGAATACAGAAAACATATGAAGTGTATCACTGTATAAAGTAATGCATAGTCTCTTATCCTGATCAGTAAAATATCCACAGAAGTCGATATGGGTGCCATGATGTTAGAGCAGCATCCTACCTGAGAGGACAAGATATCACGCAGCTAGGTATTAAAGAGCATTTATTACTCTCTATAGAGTAACAGCTGAAAAATGGCATCTCCTACTCATGAGGCTACGTGCTGGTGTCTGATCTAGGCCATGATGGCTCCTAAGAAGCAACATCACCACCTCTTTCTAGATTTTTCAGAAAGCCGACTTGCTGTGAGACATTAGGATGATGTCACAACAATTTCACTATGTTATCTTGCAGTGCTGGGGCAGACTTTTGTGAAGCCATCTAGCCTTGTAAAAGTGATGTACCACTTCTCACACTGGTCACATGCAAATAAAAATGCCTTTCCTTTAAGGCCAAGAGGGAGTAGAACGCAGAAAAAAATATATATATAGTTTTTAATACCACCAATATCCACAGCATTTTTTGCCAGCTACAGAACAGAGTATCTTTCCTGAAGGCAATCTAAAGAGTCACATAAAAGTGTGTCTTGATCCCACAGTCAAGATACCAGATGCTAAGATCAATAACTGACTAAGCATTACATTTGCAAAGCATTTTAAACTGCTTTCTCTTTCTTCTATGACATAATTCCCACTCTTCAGAACCACATTTACTCAGCTGTACCTTCTGCTTTCAAGAGATATTCAGGTACGACAGCATCGTGACAGCATCATAAATACGAATAATGACTGCAGCTCAGTATAGACAGCTTTTAACAGCTTATAGCCCTACAGCACTGGACTGGGCAACAGCATTGCTTCCTAGTGAAGTTGTCTGCCTTATCTGAAGTGGCACACCCTGTTCAAGCAAGTACAGATCCAACAGTACAAATTTTTATTTTGGTACCTCCAAGGAAAAAAGTATTTATGTAACTTCAAGTGATCAGGATGGATGTTCTTCTCTGAACCAAAATATCTACTACTGATCAGAGGCAATTCTGACTGGCAAGCTTTAAGTCTCAGGAGTTTTAAGCAGTCCAAAATGGCAGGCACTCACAGTTTCCCCTCATTTTCCTCCCTCCCCAAGGAAAAGAGATTGATGAAGTCTTAGGTAGAAACTGAAAAATAAAGACACTGAAGGTAGATTTCAAATTACTCTGAAGAGGAAGAGCAGCACAGTCACACACCAAAGCTTCTTAGATATAGTCTCATTTTCACTGGTTCTGCGAGTAGCAGAGAATCAGTCACTTTGCTCCTAGTAAGAACTCTTGTGTAGCCAAATACTAGAAAAAAGTTAAATTTCTAAAATAATAAAAGATGAAATTGTATAAAGGCATATTGAATTAAAAGCAGGTACATGTTCTCTATTTTCTTATTGTAGCTTGATGCACAGCTGTTTAGGAAGAACACCTCTACTAGTGCTAAAACTCTACTCTGCCGTTCATTAGAGTGCAACCTACTATTGCTAATTGAAAATCTGGTTATAGTGTAAAGTCAGCCAGGAGAAAAAAACAAAAGCTCATGAACGTGTCACTGTACTGTATTCTTATAGAACAGAAGAAAAATATTCATCTTCTGCTTCTCATATGACACTGCTCTGGTGGAATCTGTGTGTTTTAGCTCTTTTAAGACACAGACAATTTCTCATTAACAGATCAGAAATCTTCATGCATAACAGTGACACTAGTAATGTATCTGGGTTTGTATCTGTACGTATTAAATCCATATCACTAGTTAAAACATGCAAAATGACAGCTGATTTCTAAAAAAAGACTTAACAGCTTTGAGACTGAAATCAGCAGACAGAGCAGTTTTGCTTTAAAAAGAGTTTTACCCTAACATTTAAATTTGCCAATATCACAAGCGTAACAGGGCAAAATATGAGCCACGCTCATAATCATTATATCACAATCTGTGAATGGATAAACACTATCCTCATCCCAGTTGCCCATTTCTTTTAGCAATCCAGAAAGTTATGTTCCAAGTAAGAGAGGATGAAAAGGCACGGTAAAACAAATGCTATGCTTGAGTGCCTCAGAACTGCACTGAATCAAGTACTACTTGGTGGACAGAAGCGCATTTAGAAATCACACTAGCGACACCTTCCCTTTCTCTAAGGAAACACTGCACAACAGGGATGCTTGATACTGGCATTTTAAGTACACTTAGAACTGACACGAGAAACAACAAAGCAAACATCATAGAGTAGGAGAATTTGACTTAACAAAAGTATACAAAGAAATACCCCTTACAGTCAACTATGTTCAGCTCTTAAATTATACTAAGGAAAGGCTAAAGACTTCAAAGAGCTGGCTAAATATTTCCAACTTACCAAAAAAAAAAAAAGGGGCCAAAACAGACCTTACCAAAGACTACCTGAACTTCAGAAGGCAGCACAGCAAACAAAACCAAACAAAAAGTCTGAAAAGTCTGATAACCTTAAGAATCAAGGCAAAGCCTGAAAACTTCTGTCCCTTCTGTCCACAAGCCACTTGAGAAAACATTTCAAAACTCACCCCCAAAATGACTTTGCTTACAGTAAATGGCACCTTTGAAGAACTTAAACCAATACGATTAAGTACATGAAGGCACTGAGCTAGTAAACAGGTACTACAATCAAGAACCTTGTTACTGTACCTGTTCTTTTTCAATGCTTTCCTATTATGGGCTTCAGGGATAGGGAAAGAGATATTGGAGATCCCATACTCCACTCATTCTGGATGCTCAGAATAAAAGTTTCAAGAAAGCATTCCCAAAGCACTGAATTGCATAACACAATCCACTGGATAACTTCAAAGTTTATTTCAAGACTCTTAAATGAAGAAATAAAAATCTATCACTTCTCACACGTGGTACATATGCCATAGAACTACTTAGGAGAAGCATTTTCCTTAAATCTGCATTACAGTATCTATACAGAAGCATGAAAAGGAAGAATTAGCTATTGGGGGGAAACGCATTTTTTAATGAATTTTGTCAGATCAGACCACTATCTCATAACTTGGTTTCCCTTAAGATATTTATGTACCTCAATTACTTTATGCATTGATTACTAAAACAGTCAGGCTTAATTTCTTTTTGTAGTTCTTAATGTATCTGAATTTAAGGGGAAAAAATGTTTCGCTGTTGTTTAAGTAGGACACTACATATGATATGCAGCATTTTAAACTGTAGGGCTACATTACTCTGACTTGACTTCTGAATTGTATTCTGATTAGATTCACTCCTCAGCAGTTATTTTAGTCTATTTAATAATGACATTGTGTGGGATGATGGTATCGAGGGTGGTAGTAAAGGGGAATTTGTTTTAGTTAAACAGTTAAAGCTGCTGAACCCCTTTTCAGGATTAATCCTGCTTATCAAAAATACCTTCCTGAAATTGGAAGCTGGTTGATCAACACCTGACCTCGCACAATGGTCATTTTCTTGCTCAGTTTCAAAGATCTTTCAACACCAAGAAAGTTCAGAATGGAATGGACTCATGAAAACTACTGTCCAGATCAAATTTAAATTCCAACACTCATCAGAAAACATTCACAAACCCACAAGACTGCTTTGGATCCCAGTAACAATTTATAAAAAGCCATTTCAAATTCTGCTTGCAAGGCTAGATGAATTGATAGTGTCATTATTACCAGAAAATAAATTACCATCTGTGGTGACTTCTATTGAAACAAAAACTTGGAGGAGGATGGGGACAGAACTTTCCTCCATGGTAATATTTTATGTCAAAGTAAGGTACTCTGAATGACTAAGTCATCATAAGAACAAGAACGAGTTGCAAAGACGCTGCTATATCTTCAACTGGTTTTAAAAATCCAAAGCACCTTGGAAATAAACTTAAAAGGCAATCCTTAAAGCTAACGACAAAGGCAGAACTCAAGCAATGTTCTCAATCCCAGCTCATCCACCTTCAGACTAAAAGTTCATCTTGAGGATTCTGATCATTGAATACCTCACACCAGGCCATGATCAATCCACTGAGATAACACTCTAGTAAGACCCAAAGACTAGAGTTCCCACATTAGGACTGAGTGAAGAATCAATCACTAAAACATGATCCAAGATCAGGATCACAAGGACTTTGTGCAACAGGATAGATAACTATGGCTATATGGGCCAGCCGAAAGCGACCAGGAACATCATGCATTTGTCTCAATACATGTTCTTGTTAGCCTAGGTCCTGCCAAGAGCCCAACAACACTCCTAAAGGATGGGGAAAAGAAGCCAAACTCAAAACTTTACAAAAACTGTGTGCAAACTAACCATGTCCTCTATCTCTTATCTAAGAAGCATAAAAGGCAGATCTGAGAAAGGACATATATGTTTTGGCAATAAGGATGGACAGTCTGAATCTTCACTAGAATAGATCCTCTCATCAGTAGTTCTGTTTTTTATTCACCACGCAGAGAGGCATTAGGTATGTCATATCTTACCTAAAACATGGTAAGCTTTGACACCATTTCTGTTCTTGCAATTTTCATACAAAACATCCTCCACCATGAAGGCCATATTAGGCTAAGTAGAATGCCATGTTAAGTCTGAGACTGTATAAAGTCAGCTTCCTATTTTTCCTCTCTCAGAGATGTGAAGACCGCATTCAAGGAAAGGATGTAGGCATAAACATAGCAGGAATAGTCTGCAGAGATTAAAGTCTCAATTTAGTTTACCTTCAGAGGTCAACAAAAAAATGTTACCAGGAGGCAACACAGTAGTCTCTGCTGATGCAAGTAGACAGCATCATCTCAACGTATGCAGATACAACCTTGCATCAACAAAATATCATAGCAAGACTGAGATAGTCATCACACCCAATACTCCCTAACCAACAAATTGAATTTCTGAAGATTGGAGAGTATTCTTGGTGAATGACAATGGCCATCATCTTTTGATAATTTAGCATACACCAGATGCACCTCTCATTCACAAAGTTCAGGATGCTGCCTGAGATAAAGCAAGGTGTAATTCCAGGTTAAAAATAATAAGAAAGTCGGAGGGAATTGACAGAATTGCCCTACCGTAGTGGGCTTTTGTGGAAAAGTCTTTAGTAGCAGGGGGGCTGCAGGGGTGGCTTCTGTAAGAAGGCACCAGAAGCTGCCCCCATGCTGGACAGAGCCAGTTCCAGCCAGCTCCAAGACAGACCCGCTGTTGGCCAAAGCTGAGCCCATCAGTGATGGTGGTAGCACCTCTGTGAGAACATATTTAAGAAGGGGTAGAAACTGCTGCACAACAGCAGCTGGGAGACAGAAGTGAGAATATGCAAGAGAAACAACTCTGCAGACACCAAGGGCAGTGAAGAAGGAGGGGGAGGAGGTGCTCCAGGTGCCAGAGCAGAGATTCCCCTGCAGCCCCCAGTGAAGACCATGGTGAGGCAGGCTGTCCCCCTGCAGCCCATGGAGGAGCAGATATCCACCTGCAGTCCGTGGAGAACCACACGCCAGAGCAGGTGGATGTGCCTGAAGGAAGCTGTGACCCCATGGAGAGCTTGCAGTGGAGCAGGCTCCTGGCAGGATCTGTGACCCCGTGGAGAGGAGCCCACGCTGGAGCAGTTTTGCTGGCAGGACCTGTGACCCCGTGGGGGACCCACGCTGGAACAGACTGTTCCTGAAGGACTGCACCCTGTGGAAAGACCCCACACTGGAGCAGTTTGTGAAGAACTGCAGCTCATGGGAAGGACTCATGTTGGAGAAGTTCATGGAGAACTGTCTCCCATGAGAGGGACCCCACACTGGAGCAGGTGAAGAGTGTGAGGAGTCCTCCCCCGAGGAGGAAGGAGTGGCAGAAACAACGTGATGAACTGACCACAACCCCCATTCCCCATCCCCCTGTGCCACTCAAGGGGAGGAGGTAGAAGAATCAGGAGTGAAGCTGAGCCTGGGAAGAAGGGAGGGGTGGGGGATAATTTCTCGTTATCCTGCTCTGGTGTTAACTGGAAATAAATTAATTTCCCTGAGTCAAGTCTGTTTTGCCCCTGACAAAACAGAGTGATCTCCCTGTCCTTATCTCGAGCCACGAGCCTTTTGTCATATTTTCTCCCCCTGTCCAGTTGAGGAGGGGGAGTGACAGCAGCTTGGTGGGGACCTGACAGCCAGCCAGGGTCAACCCACCACACACAAATAAAGAAGCAACCTGAGAAGCAGCAGCACCAACATGCACACACTCCAGAAAACAACTCAGTAACAGAAGAAAGGCCTATAGGATTCTGAGCTCAGCTCAGGGGACATTAAAAAAAAACACCACCACAAACAAACAAAAAAACCACAACAAAATAAAAAAACCCAAAACTAAGGCAGGGCAGTGCCATTACATTATCTGCCAGGTTTCATGCCTGCCAAACCAAGAAGGAACAGCTATGCTAACAGAGCATCTAAACCATAAATTTCATTTACAAACAAATTAGTAAAAACAAACTTCTTTAACTCAGCTATTTTACAGTTAATATGGACTCCATCTCACCCAACTAAGGAAGATCTCCAAGCACCACGCCTCCTGGGAAGTACCTTCTAGAGACCTATACCTCAGTCTTTAATGGCCTGGGGTCATATTTTGTTCCATCAGCTTGCCTACTGTCTGACTTCCAGGACTGCGTACCCTTTCCTCAATATTTTTTATATTCTGTGATATTTGTAACATCAGGGCTTATCTTTAGAAATGCACAGTACTTTAAAGAAAAAGAAAGGAAGCGCTTAAAGCTAAGACATGCATATACCATAGCTGCAGGCCAAGCCATATATTTCCACTGATAAAATCATAGCAGGGCAACACCTGTTTCCAGGAGGACCCAAGCTTAACAAGTTTTGACAGGGCGGTGGATGTTGTCTACCTTGACTTCAGCAAGGCTTTTGACACAGTCTCCCACAGCATCCTCATAGGTAAGCTTAGGAAGCGTGGGTTAGATGAATGGACAGTGAGGTGGATTGAAAACTGGCTGAATGGCAGAGCTCGGAGGGTTGTTATTAGGGGCACAGAATCTGGTTGGAGGTCTGTAACAAGTGGGGTCCCCCAGGGGTCAGTACTGGGTCCAGTCCTCTTCAATATATTCATCAATGACCTGGATGAGGGGATGGAGTGCACCCTCAGCAAGTTTGCTGATGACACAAAACTGGGAGGAGTGGCTGACACACCAGAAGGCTGTGCTGCCATACAGGGAGACCTGGACAGGCTGGAGAGTTGGGCAGAGAGGAACCTGATGAAATTCAACAAGGGCAAGTGTAGGGTGCTGCACCTGGGGAGGAATAACCCCATGCACCAGTACAGGTTGGGGGCTGACCTGCTGGAGTGCACCTCTGAGGAGAAAGACCTGGGAGTCCTGGTGGACAAGAAGATGACCATGAGGCAGCAATGTGCCCTTGTGGCCAAGAAGGCCAATGGCATCCTGGGGTGCATCAGGAAGAGTGTGACCAGCAGGTCGAGAGAGGTTATCCTCCCCCTCTACTCTGCCCTGGTGAGGCCCCATCTGGAGTACTGTGTCCAGTTCTGGGCTCCCCAGTTCAAGAAGGACAGGCAACTGCTGGAGAGGGTACAGCAAAGGACTACAAAGATGATTAGGGGCCTGGAGCATCTCCTTTATGAAGAGAGGCTGAGGGACTTGGGCCTTTTAAGTCTGGGGGAGAGAAGGCTGAGGGGGGATCTGATCAATGCTTATAAATACTTAAAGGGTGGGTGTCAAGAGGATGGGGCCAGTCTTTTTTCAGTGGTGCCCAGCGACAGGACAAGAAGAAATGGGCACAAACTTGAACATTGATAGTTCCACCTAAACATGAGGAGGAACTTCTTTATTTTGAGGGTGGCAGAGCACTGGAATAGGCTGCCCAGGGGAGTGGTGGAGTCTCCTTCTCTGGAGACATTCAAAACCCACCTGGACATGTTCCTGTGCAACCTGCTCTGGGTGACCCTGCTCTGGCAGGGGAGTTGGACTAGATGATCTCCAGAGGTCCCTTCCAACCCCTATCATTCCGTGATTCTGTGACAGCTTAAAGCCCACAGAAGTTTAAAAACAGAAAAAACACCACATATATACATAGGAGTACCACAACAGACCTAAATCCAGCAAGTCACGGGCATTCAGACACAGGAACCTGATAAAGCTAACACTGGAGGAAAAAAAATAATTACACTTTTTTCAATTGAAAAGTAATACCTCTGGTGCTAAACCAAATCAAAACCCTAACCTACACATAAGATATCTTAGAGGTAGGCCTCAGTTAAACAGTCAGCTTTGTAAGCAAAGTTATTTGTTTGCAAATAAAAGTTTGCTTGCAAAGTTATTTGTCTTTGGCCTGAGTCTTATGCCTCTGCAGGCACCTTGGTACAACCTCCATCGCAGTAAAATAAGAGTATTTAACTGTCATGGTTTAGCCTCAGCCGGGAACAAAAAGCCACGCAGCCACCACCCCAGGACCGAGAAGGGAGAATGGGAAGGAAAAGGCAACACTCGTGGGTTGAGACAAAGGCAGTTTAACAAAACAGCAAAGGGAGCAGGAAAACAACAACAATAACACTGAGAGAGGAATATACAACCACGATTGTGATACCACTGCTCGAAGACTGGACCCGTGAGCCCCCAGCCCTGCTCTCCAGCAGGGACTTCCTGGCCCCTCCCCCGGCCAGCTCTAGGCTACCCCCTGGGCATAGCTCACATGGGATGGGATACCTGTGTCCCTGCCAGAGCCTGGGGAGAATTAACCCTATCCCTGCCAGAATCGGGACATTAACACACATTTTAATCAACCATTACAGAATTCCCACATTCAAGAGCTGTCACCTAAATGGTTCTTTAAGCACAGTTTTCTCAGCAGCTATTTCAACAGTGGCAAAAACTGAATCAAAGGTTAGTCACACCTGCTATCAAAGTACTGTCATGCACTAGCTATCAAACCACCTTAAGTTCCATTAAATAAGCTGTCAGTGATGTTAGAAGCTTATTTCCATGGCTCCTCCTGCTGGAACAGTATGGCTATAACAAAAGCATGAACTTCCAACAGTACAAATATCTCTACTTTGGTCTGTGGTGTAAAGCACACTAGCTCTTTCCCCTAGCCAACAACCTTGGCAAGGCTGTAGAATAGACTGCCAACAGAATCCTCCTCGGGAGGTGAGAGGAAAGAATACTTTCCTAGTTGTGATGGACTCATCAGGTAGATAACTGTCTTCAGTACGTTTTCCCCTACTGGTCCAAAAGAGGATGCAAGAGTATTGTAACTACTGAATAGCAGTACCTTGCTTCGGCAGGAATAATGAGGGACAACAGAGGGCTGTTGGTTGGATTCAAAGTAAATCTGTCATCCCTCATTAGTCCTACCCAAGCAAGGTAACAGAATATTTGGAACTTGACAAGTACTATGAAAAGCATCAACACTGGACTCAGTTATGGCACCTTCAATAGTCCGGGTTTCCCGAACTAGAAATACAAAGTTGAAAACAGCTGCCTTGGACAAAAGATTATGACTAAAAATGTCACTGATGCAGGATGAGCTTCTCTGAAGCAACAGCTGCTTCTCAGTAGTCTCACAGAAGACCTACCTGATGTACCTGTGAGATATCAGTGTAGTCTGATCCCAAACACCTCTGCCAGTATAGCACACTGGTGTTTTTAGTCGTTGCTAAGCCATCAAGGCCTTTTCTGCTCCTCATACCCACCAGCGAGCAGGCTGGAGGGTGCACAAGCTGGGAGGGGACACAGCTGGGACAGCTGACCCCAACTGACCAAAGGGATATTCCAGACCATGTGACATCATGCTGGCTGGGGTTAAACCACAACACCCACCCCCCAATATTAAATACTTTAAAACAACCATTTTGCAATGGTCAGCATCTCCTACCCTTCAGTCCATTCCTGACAGACTGATGCATGTAAACATTAAGATGGGGGGGGAAAAAAAAAAAAAGTATCAGATAATCTAAGGAGAGCTTTTGGAAAGAGATTCTGACACATCACTAAACACACATCAATATCTAGAACCTCAAGTGGTGAACAGAATGAAGAAAGGGAAATTAGCAAGTACGGCAGTGTTAGAAAATATATTTGAGGGGGAGAGATATGGAGCAACCCTTTCACCATATCCTTTATACAAACTCCAAATCCCACAACCAGACTTACTCCATTTTCCATTTTTCTGTTAATGGTATAAAGCATATGAGCAATTTAAGTATGACAGCATACATATCAACAAGTTAGTATTGAATACTTTATATCTACACTAGCACCTTGCTCAAAAATTTAATATCCTGGCTGATTCAGGTCTTGAAAGTGCTCTCTCTCTCAACCTTGAGGTATTCTCCCAAGGCCTTAAAGATTATCAGATTTCCTACACAGAACACACAAAAACATTTGGATATACTCCAGCCTTCAAATATGAAAATATACTTTCCTCCTCTCTCTTTCCTTCCTCCCAAAGTAAGCTGACAGCACAACCAAAACACTAGTTCAAACATAATATAAATGTTCTTGCTGATACATGTGGCCCTGTAACATTCAAAGTAAGTAAAATCTAATTCAAAGTGAAAAAAGCAAGCATTCAAAAACTCAGAGGTGAAGCACTCGAAGGCAGAAAAAGCACTGGTAGCAGGACACTAAGGAAAATAAAACAACACAAAAACAAACACCCCCCTGAAAAATCAAACACATTAAGTACAAACAAATGTAAAGACAGAAGATGTGCCAAAACAGATCTTGAAATAAGTCTCTCTCACTGGTAAAGACCTCACAAATCAGTTTCTTTCCAGTGTACTACAGCTACTCTTTCACACACCCTGATCATTACTAAGGAATTGCCTGAATTTACCAACTGGAAGAGGCTACACAGTATGCCATAAACAGTTTGTACTAACGTCCCTTAAAATAAGCCAACAGTAACTAACTACATTTTATTAGAATTAAGACTCGAGAATGAAGACTGACAGATATAATCTTTGGACAACTCAAATATTTTGAAGATCATGCACTAAACAGGTTGATTACTAGGGAGATCATGATCACAACTGGATTTAGCAGTACATTTTATAATGTGTATAGTCATGATTCATCACCATGAAATGCAGAGTTATTCCACAATTTCACTATAGTCTGATAGAAGTGTGATGCTCCCACATTTCTGGGAAGATTTCATAGGACATTTAGAATGGAATCTATTCCAAGACTGAAACTACAAGCACCAACATGTTATCAGATCTTTTTCCACAAAGACTCCTGAGAAGATAAGAGTTCTACATGACTATGGAGATCAACCAACCAGCAAACTGACTATAGAAATCAGTTTCGCATTTCTTTCAAGATAAATAAATTTAAAAAAAAGAAAGAAAAAAAAAGTTAAACAGTCAATAACTCAAGAACTTACCTTCAGACTTTAACTTTGTAAGAACAAAAATCAGGTAGTTGTTGAAATCGGGATACTGATTGAGTTGTTCAAGTTTCTGAAGAGAGAAACTGTTAAGGAAATTTGAATCTTCACACACAGCATTTATAGCTTTCTGAATACTATGATTATTGAGTTATGTACTACTGTGTTATTTCAAACAGCTATGACTGTTCATACTCTGTATGTTGTGAGCTTATAATCTGAAAAGTTTCTTTAGTTTTCATACTGAAGCATTAGCTTTTAGTTATGTTGAAATCTGAAAAAAGGAATCCAGGGACAGACACAGAGATTAATAGATACTTTAAAATATTTTTAAAGCCAAGAAAATCCCCACCCCAAAAAAAAAAAAAAACCAACCCAAAACCCCAACCCCTCCCACCTTCCTCTGTACAGTTTTAGATTTCAATATTTACATTTAGAAACCAGCCAAACCAAAGAAATCTACTGAGGCACAATCCCATAATATGTCATTTTTTTTCTCCACAATAAATAAAAGCATTTCAGCATTAAAATACAACAGCTATTATGATTTTGATAAGCTACTCACTTTAATATTAATCATATATTTTTTATGATGCTAACTAGCCACAGTCTGAGCTTTCAACAGTGAGAATCTGTTTAATTGTAAATGTCCAGATATTTGTACCAAGTAGTTCATGCTTATTCACGGTCTCAAAAAAATCCTCCTGTACACAAACTTATTTTCTAGAGTGACACCTCTCTGTCCACTTTACAGGCCAAAATATGAGGACCTCACAGGTATTTCAGCACAGCAGGGAGTTACCACTGCCTTTTAAGAAGAATTTCAAACATCAGTTAACAGCACTTTTGTTCAGTAAATTCCTACCCATCTTAAAGACAGGCAGCATCACCTATATTGCCCATCCTACACGTACACTGCTATTTTTCAAAAAACAAGCCAGATGCCTTTAAGTTATTTGAAGCAGGGCTTTAAAATGTAATTTTACATAAAAGCTACACTATAAACACTGCTGCTATAAACACTTTTGTATTTGAAATACTAAAGAAAAGCATCTGTTTAGGTTTGGGGCATTATCAGAACGCTTCACTTAGCCACTTCTGTATAGTATTTTTCAAAGGAAGCAATGGCATCTTAAGAATCTGAAACATAGCTGCAAGAACAAGATGAAAACTACCTTCACCTTTCAGATAAGAACAGAAGCTTTCCAAAGTTTGACCGCATCTGTTAGGAAAGCCGAGGAGTCAAGCAAATTTGGCTTCAAGCTGAACTCCTAAAATAACACATGTATATATTTTCTTACCTACATAAATGAATTCTGTTGCTTTCTGTGAAGACCTTCAAGCAACTGCCTTAAAAAGGGATCAAGATACTAAACTCATATCCTTCACAAGAGGATAACCTTTCAGAACTTCTAGATATTTTAAAGCACTTATATAGTTAGCTCAAGGAGTAGGGAATGGTAGATGAGAGCTTTATTTTGCAAGCCTTACGCTTCTATTAGTCTTAATGCAAAATGTTCCTCTCTCAATCTTTGTACCTTAAAACGTTGCTATTTCATCACTTTTATGATCAGGAGAGACTTGGGGGAGGGAATGACATGACACCCAAACAACAAATCAACAATCCACAACAATAACATAAAATGCAACTGCAAAGCTGCACAAGAAGCCACATATGATAGATTTCCCTCTTCTCGTGAAATGTAGAGTGTAACGAGCAGTATTTCAGGTTCAGGATTCTAGGCAAGCAGAGAAATCCTCACAACGTAGCAAAATACAGTGTCAGAGCAAGCAGGCCAACGAGAGCGTGCAGGCAGCGACTCCACCAGGGACACTCCTCCCAACGGCTACGGCTTTCGCCTCGAATCCCAGCGCCAGATTAGTTTAGGAAGCCCCTGCTCACTCCCGCTTTGCCGCAAGGGAGACGGGTACCCCGCGCCGCACCGCCAACTCAGCCCAGCGGGCAGCGGCCCCCCTGCTCCAGCCCTCTCGGCGGGATCCGCCGCGGCCGAGGGCTGGGCTCTGGCAGCTGCCCAGCGTGGGGTAACCTGGGAAAGCAGCAGAAACCGAAGCAACCACACCAGGGCTTTAAAAAGAAAAATATGAACCTTGGCTCTGGGCTCGCAACAGGTGCCCGGGATCCCGGCAGGGGAAGGCGGCCCCGCGGCCCATAGGCCGCCTCGGCAGTTCAAACGCCGCGCCACTGTCACCCGCTTCGGCGGAGGCTCAGCCCACAGCACTCACTATGGCGGCTCCTCGGGCAGGCCTGGCCGCCGCAGCGCCGGCCTATGGCCGCGCCGCCCACACCCTGTGCCCCCGGCCTACCCGCTTTGCCTGTCCCACCCGCCCGCGCGGTGTAGGCCTTGACCAAGGATACTTGTTGCACAGCTCTCTGCGTGGTGGTGTCAGGGGACTGGGACTCCTTGAGCAGCTGCAGGATTTGCTGAAGCCCCTGTTCGTCGGGCTTCCACTCATACTCCATCTTGGCTTGCTGAAAAACACCAAACAAGCAGCCGCGGTTAGCAGCGCAGGCAGGCCTCAGGCCGACGGAGG